>NC_026005.2:3547729-3822962 GCF_000442705.2 Elaeis guineensis
AAAATAATTTTAGAATTGAAATTACAATCACAAAATCTGGTTTATAGGTCAAACAATGCTAGTCATGAGTGCCAAGTTACTAAGCCTCTTGCCTAGATTTGTTGGCCCATAACCTCAATGGTACTGATCCAATATCCTAGAGCTCTTAGCAAAAATTACCTATATACATGCTACCAAAGTTTCCGGTTTTATTACTCCAAAGAAGTGTTTAATTCGCGATCGAAATCGAAATCAGAATGAAATTCAAAATGAATTAAAATTGGAATCAGAATGACCAAATTCTTCGAAATATTTGATTCATGACTGGAATCGAAATTAGAATGGATGATTTTCATTGTTATTGTTTGGTTCATCCTAAGATAGAAATCAGAGTCAACTCAAATTTTTTATTTTTATTCTTAACTAAAATTTTTAAAAATTAATTATTTTAAAATTGATATTAAATAAAAATTAAATATAATAATAATATTTTTAAATTTTTTTAAAAAAATTATCATTAAAAAATATAGATAGTAAATATTATTTTATCATAAAAATATTATTTTATAAAAAATTATGATAATTATACATACTACAATAGTAATTGATTTATTTCATATTATATTTAATATACCAAAATTATATGATATTAACTTTGAACGGTTGGGAAGCGGGGCTGGGACGCATGCTAGGGTGAATGTCTCAACTAATTTGGGTTACAATAATGCCAATTTAGGGTTTTAGGATTGCTGCCACTTTCCAACGATCGTAACCTGCTATCCTTCCTAAACTCTCTGCTCCTAATTCTTGGTCTCAGAAGAGAGAGAGCAAAATGTGGAGACTGCCGCCGCTCCCGTCCCTTCTCCACCCCATCCTCCACCGTTTGCTGCCTTCTTTTCCTTCTCTACCGCTACATCCACCCCTCCTCATCGCTGATCCTTCTCCTCCCAATTCACTGTCGTCGCCTCTAAGGCCTCCAATAACCCCTCCGACCTCACCCGTTCCAGCTCCGTCGAGCTTGTCAAGCTCTCCACCGCCATTGATCCCTCCTCTTCTTCCTCCTCCCGCCTCGACCTCCACTGTTACAGATGAGCAAGACCGTGCGGTGGCTCATCATCAAGCTCCAACACGGTACTGAGGCTGCTCCCCATCCCCACATTTTCGTCGGGCTTCTTCCAAGACTCCATCACGGTCAGCCTTGGATCTATGAACTACGAGAAGAGGACTGGGATCGTTGCCGGCAACGGTGACTGGAGTCCTACGGAAGGGGGAGGGGGTCTTCTTGCGGGAAGGCTTCTTGAGGCGGTCACGGTTCTTGACGACGAGATCGGCGAGGGAGGTGGGGAAGCCGGTCTGGATGACGAGGGAGGCACCGCGGTCGGGCCGATCGATGCCAGAAATATTTTTTTTTTTATCTCATTCCACGTGAATGAGATTTTGACTCTGTTTGGATGAGTTCGAATTCGATTAATTAAGGAATGAATCATTTTCGTTTCTCTTTAGAATGAAAATCGTAATGAGACTCCCCAACCAAACAGTTGGAATAGGAGTCATTCATTTCGATTTTCATTCCAAATCTTAATTATCCCAATCAAACATTCCCTAAACACTAAGCACGTAAGCCTAAACAAATATGTGAACAGTTAGGCCGAAACAATAAAGTAGACATAAAAGTGAAATAACCTGTGTCTGGCTTAGGGACAGTTGAAGGTCAAAACCAAAATAACCTGGCCGTGGAACTATACTGCTGGCGTAAGCACTAATTGATTATAATAAACAATTAGTCCAAGACAGAAAATATTTAGCGTCCAGAAATAAATGCCAAAAAAGAAGAAGAAGAAGAAGAAATAAATCATCATAGTCACCACTATTTAGTCTTTTTTTTCAACTGTTTGGCTCAGCTTTGTAAATTGTCATTCTCCAAGTACTACCAACTAGGATCATATCTGATGTTATGTCAGGTTTCTTCGTATCCTTCCTCATATGTTATGTCAGGTTTCTTCGTATACTTGTATTCTCCACTCATGCTGATTCAGGCATTCCTCTTTTTTCTTACAACCTTCGACAAAAACTAACAAACTTTTCACCCTCCTCATATATCTTTATATATCTCTATACCATTTCAATCAATTTTTAATTATTTTATCCTTAATTTGTGCAACTCTTGCTGCTCCTCTAACATAATCATTTCACAATCTCTTTCCTAATTTTACCACAATCCATCTTAACATTCTTCATGGCATGCACTGATCACATAATACTTCAAGTGCACCAGTGCACTTCATCCAAATTCTATTATATATATCCTCAACTCTCTCTTTACTTGTATAATAGATCCAAGAATTAGTCACTCTATAGCATCTCTTATTTATCAATCTTAATTGATATTGCATTTTCATCCCCATTCTTATTAAATTTATATTTCATATATTCTACCTTTATTCTAGTAATTTTTAGATCTTTATCCTTTAAAGTTTTCCTCTATAAGTCTAATTTAGTATTTAATCTAATTTACTTTTCAACAATTAATACCATATCATCCCAATTAATCTACATGTAGTACATCTGCCTAAATAGTTGATTTAAAAAGATATGGACATGGTGCTAACCTTAATATAAGCTTATTATAACCGAAAGAATACTTCTCATACTACAACTAATACTTGTAACTACACTATCATAGCACCCAATCATAAACTTTCTCTAAATCAATAAAGACTAAATATACTTTCCATTTGCTCTATATTATTTTTTATCAATTAGCTAATTAACTTTATATATATATCTCCTAAAACAACTTTAGCTACTGAAATACTGAGGTAGGGGAAAAATTAAGATAAAACAAATTTGCTTCATAGAATGATAAGAAACGAATAATGACGATGATTTCTCAAGATAATAGAAAGCTCGAAAAAGAGGGTAACCAAGAACAAACATGTAGCATATAATAATTTATAAAATTTTTTACGTGTACACTCTCCTAAACATTCAAATTTACGTAAATATTCTTTCAGAATTGATATTTACATGTATACCTTTATAAAATACTTATTTTGCATATATATCATTTTTTTTATTTTTTTGCATATGCACGCACATCATTTAACGTTGTTAAAAAATTAATTATTTAAAATTTAAATAACTAAAATATCCATGTGGATAAATGTAAAAAAAAAATTATAAAGATATATATACAAACAGCAATTTCATGAAGATATTCATATAAATTTGAATATTTAGAAGATATATACGTAAAAAATTTTAATTTAATTTTTATCTATTTTATCTAATGAATTCAAATCCTCTTACTCTATAATGTAGTAATATATTACATAATATAATAATACGATAATAATATTATATAATATTTTATATATTAAAATATTATATTTTATTTTATTTTTATGAAAGACGGATAATTATCCATTTTATAACAACATGATATATCTTATACACTTCACAAAAATATTTTGATAAAAAATTTTAAAATAAAATATAATAAAATTATAAATTTTTATTATTACATGATGTGCAAATCCATAACTGTCTATTTCATGCAAATTTACAAACTATTCATCTAATATCAATTTAATACTTTTCTTAGAAACATATTATTATATATTAAAAAAATATGAATGGTTACAATTTATTTATTTTTAAATAAATTAATTTTATCTATCATTTGATAAAAAGATCATTTTATCTATATAAATTAATAAATTAAATAAATTTATTATTTTTATTATATATATTAATTTTTTTATTAAAATAAATAAATAATTAAAAATCAAGAAAATATATTTATATATTAAAATTTTTTTTACATATATATCTTTTCAAATATTCAAATTTACATGAATACTCTCATAAAATTACTATTTACATATATATCTTTATAAAATTTTTTCCAACTATCCATAAAAATTTTTTAATCATTTTAATTTTAAACTGTTAATTTTTAACGATGTTAGAAGATATAGATATATATGTAAAAAAAATATTTTATGAGGATATACATGTAAATATTAATTTTAAAAAATATTTATATAAATTTAAATATTTGAAAGAATATATATGTAAAAAATCCTAATTTGTATGAAAATTTAGCTAAAAAATTGAAAAAAAATTATAAAATAATATAAATTTAAAAAATCTAAAAATATTGATCGAGTTAGATACATGGATAACAAGAGACTGGAATAAAACATATATATTGCTTAAAAAGATATTAAACAAAAATTTTATTTTAGATGGTGTTATAGAAGAGCTCCAGTCAGGAAGAGTCAAGCTTCTATCCACTCTTGGCCACCCAGAGCAATAACCAAAATCCTATTCCTAGCCTTTTTAAAAACCATAGTGTATGACCAGACTAGAACCCAAGCTCCAGACATCTAGCAAGTTTCAAGCCCCCATTACAGCCACGAGGATATAACATCTTGAACTGTTATCCGATGGTCACAATATTCTGTGAAAAGGGTCATAGACTGCCCTAAAAGCACCATCTTTAGAACAGCCAAAAAAAACAGAGATAAAACCACAACGCAACCTAGAAAGCCCTGACTGAAAAGGCAGTAAAAATATGCCAGGACCAAGAAAAACTACATAATTCTGGACCATAAATATGCCATACAAAATTCTAAAAGCTAAGCTCTGCGGATGCACTAAGCCCACCCAAATGAGAATTATAAAAACCATCAGCAACATAAAGGATTAACAAAAAGGGTACGATAGATAAGTTGAAGGAATGAGTAAACGTCCAGAATAAACCATCTAGTTCAACAGAAGTACGAAAGTTTTGTTTTTTGTGCAGGACGGAATGAAATATTTGAAATGGTAAAGTCTCAAGCATCCCCCATCTAAACAGCCTATTACAACAATGTCTCAATGCAACTCCTACTTTTAAGAAAAAATGGTTCAAGCTTTTTCCTTTTTCTGTATATATCCATCTCAAGGGATCTGGATTTTTTTTTCTTCAGTCCCACTTGTATACCTGCAGATACACACACACACACAAAAAAAAAAAAGGGGTTATGATAGCCTACTCTGATCATTTTATGCAAAGCAACTATAATGAATAAAACAACAAATACCTGAACCTTTCTATGCTGAATGAAAACCTACTATATTTGCCCACTTGCCAAAAGATTTCATATAAATTTTTAGAGCTGAATTTTCTTCAGCAATGTTTGTCCTGTAAAGGCACCCAAAGACATAAAGTCAGCTACTAGGAAGATATTCCATGCCTTCTACGGTTTTCACTATTCAAATGTTAATAATCACTGTTTGAGAATATAGACACTTCTCTTAAAGTCAAGAACCAAGGCATCATAACCTCATTATTTGCATCTGATTTTACTGAGGCTTGGAACATTCTGGAATAAGCCTTTCGCTCTTGATCCCGCCTATCAGCAATCTGGAAACAATTTTAGCTATTCAAATCATATCTAGAACTAAAGTATACTTTAAATGAGGTGCACTTGATATATCATTCTCACCTTCTTCTTTGCAGCAGCAAGCTCTTTCTTTATGCCTCCTAATAAATACCAAAAACCAATCAACTTACCAATTGCGTGTATAAACTGAAAGAAAGCAAACAAAATAAACAAAAGCCACTGACCATCATTTGGCTCTAACTCTAGTGCTTTCTTGAAACTTTCGACTGCGGCATCCACATCATTAAGTGACATGTGTGCCTGATCAGTTTACAAGGTAATAACTTAGGCCATCCATGACTTGCAAACAAACAAAGATAAGAAAACATCCAGAAAATCATGAGAAAGATGATAACCATCCAGAATGTCAGTCTACATTCTATCATTGTCCAATGCATGAATGGCTGCATCATATACGACAAATATCCTAGCAACAGTAGAGATCTGGTATGAATCGTGATCCAAACTAAGGAAAAATCAATCGAATGACGTTGCATTGGGACTTATCTAGTTCAGGTCCAGGCCAAATTTTAGTGAGCCAACCCCTGATTCTCTCTTGGAAATATCAGGTCATTTTATCACGGCAAAAATAAGATGTTAACTTACAGGCAGAGTGCAGCTATTAGCAACAACATTTATTCTTAGATTACAAAAGAAGTTTCTAGCAATAGTTTGGGCAAACCATAAAGCCATTCCAGAAATTCTTTTGTGACAATATAGTAGGTAGATATAAGCAATCCATATCTTAGGTGCAACTTGTATTATTGTCAGCAATATGGCATCTCAAGAAGATGCCCAAAAATCCTCCATAGCTATCTTTCCCGTGAAAGATAGCCATTTAAATTTTTTATTAACTAGAAGGATTATATAGTATAACAATAATTGGTTCTGAATATTCTGCAAAATAAGGCTCAGTCCACCAAAACAATCTCAGACAGGGGAACAATATCATTGCTTTAATCTAAATAGTGGTCATCAGATGGAAGATAATAACCTGGCCTTGGCGGTAATATGCCTTGGCATTACCCTCTCTTTCACGCAATGCAAAGTCAGCATCCAATAAGGCACTCTTGGGATCTCCTAATTTCAATTTGCAAGCCTAAAACATGAGTTTAAAAAAATAAAAGCAATTAGTTAAAACTAGTGAAACTTACATAGCTACCAAGAAGCCCCATAAACAGAACGCACTCTTCATCAATAGAATACAATTTAATGCAATTAATTGAAAAGGCAAATATTGAGTAGAACAGTAAAATGTGCGCTTCAAGCCATTCAACTAAGCAGCTTAGTTATTGGTCATGAATCTCCTGGTAGAACATGGTGAACAATCTAAGACCAGATGCAATATGAGCAAAGATGCAGAGCAATGGCATTCCCTTGTTCAGATATGAATCAAACCAAAGAAAATTAACATCAACCTCAAATTAGTGGCCCTTACCAACGTGTTCCTTACCTATCATAATTGGATCACCTTGCCAATTGTATTCGAAAGGACCTTGGAAAATATAACTTCCTAGACATCATCTGCGGTAGCGCTTTTGCTCTAAAAGATAAATATTTTTAAAAAAAGCCATGAGGGGATTGCAGGATCAGCTGATGTTGTTGGCATCAACAAGAGCCAGAACTTGCCAGGCTAGCTTGGCAGAAATAGGATAGGGACAGATGTTATTGAGCTGTTTTGTATTGTACATGCTTCAGTTTCCACAGAACCAGATTAGTTAGCATACTGTGGAGTTGACCAAATAATGACAAAGCCTCCACCCTGACACATAAAACTTCATCACAACAAGATACAGTTGCAAGATCAGAAGAAGGTAAGACATGTCTACAAGGACAGGAAAATCATAGCATGCTGGCAGGACAATCTTGCTTGCAATCTTGATGTCGCTTGCATGTTGATATGGATGCAATGTCTATGGACACTGCTTCTAGTTTATTGGTACTAACTTGTGCTGAGAACTATGATCTTTATGCAATGATGATAAAGCCGCGGGGCTCTCTCTTCCACACATACACAAATACTGAAATTGAAAAAACACAAATAAATAAATACCTAGATTCTAATAATAACATTGGACATTAACCTTCAAGATGCAAAAAGGATAATTAAGGATGTGACTTTGGTAGACTTCGTTGAATGTTAAAGAGGTACAGTACCAGTCACATCAAGTCTAGCTTTAAAACAGCCTGAATCCCAATATATAAACCCTCCCTCCCAAGGTATGCTGAACCGATACAGCTGGCCGTATCGGCCGGCCGGCGACATGGTTCGGTATAGTTTCATACCGTACCGAACAGACGAAGGCAAGCGCACCCGAACCGGAAGAAAAAAAGAAAGAAAGAGAGAAATAGAGAGAGAAGAGGAAGAAAGAAAAAGGAGGGGAAGGAGCCGGCGGGGCCGCCAGACGGCCTCCGGTTGGCCGCCGTGGTCGCCGAAGGGCGCAGTCCGCGCGCGCGGCGCCGCGGCGTGAAACAGGGGCGTCGCCCCTGTTTCGGGAGTTTTTTTAAAAAAGATAGTTTTAAATGAAGCCGACAAATAGTTTGCCGGCTTCATGACTTTTATTATTATTTTTTTTTTAAATTTAAGTCGGCAACCCAGTTACCGACTTCTTGAGTTTAAAACCAAAAAAAAAAAAAACCCAAAACAGAAGACCGTCTGTTTCAAAAAGAAGGGGGCGGAGCCGTGGAGGAGCTCCACCCGCTCGACCGCCCTCAGGCCGTCGGCGTCGGCTTGCCGGCCACGGGGGCCTTGCGACGGAGGCGCCATCCGTTCGGTAGGTCCCTTCCCCCCCGAGCGCTCTTTCTCTCTTTCTCACTCCTTTGAAAGCCCTATCAAGCGATACGGGGCTCGAAAGCCCTCCGACGGCCGCAGCCGGCCTCCGGTGGCTCCCACCTCCCTCCCTCTCCTCCTCTCTCTCTCTTTCTCACTTTCTCTCTTTTTTCTTTTCGTACCGTCGGTGTACCGAATTTACCGGCCGAATCGTGCCGGTTCCCGCCGATCCGATACGATACGAGGTGTACCGGCCGGTTCGGCACGGTATGGCAACGCTACTCCCTCCTAATATCCTCCTCTTGGACAGAGCCTCCTCAATGTACACTCTATTCTAGAATTGAACACCGAGCAGCAGGCAGCAGTATATGGATAATGCCAAAGAGACCGGGGACAAGCGCAAATGATGAACCAAGGTAGCATGCCTGGGTTCTCTCCCTCTTCCTCTGCTATGTTACTCTATCTAGAGTAAGATTAGCCTAATATTCATTCTAGCAAGTAATGAATGAAGTAATCAGTTGGCTCAAAGGTTAGAGTTGGTTGCGTTGTATTCATTTGAGTCTATCCCAACCCAATTGAAATCGTCCCAAGATCAGTTGAATAAACCAGAGATTAAGTATCAAAGGATGGAAATGAAAGGTGCACCATAATATATGATAGTATCAGATGACAACTTACTTCAATATGTTTGGTAGAGAATTCTTGCAGAACCTAAAGGTAACTGACATCCAAAAGATAATCAAGGAAACAAGAAATATAAAGCATGGAAGAGAATGAAAGAGAAGGGGAAAAAAGGATCTTGAGAGATGCTAGAGAGATAACAGGGATGCAGAAGAAACTTAAAATAAGATTAACATTTTGGCTTTTGATTATCTACATGACAAATTGGCTAAAAACAAGAAAGGAAGTCAAAAATACTTGACAAGATCAAGTGTGAAGAGTTAGAAAAAACCATCTTGATGGAAGTAGCTCAATTAAGAAAAGAAGCACATGTTACTTCAGTTACTTTTTATTGAGGGAAGTGACTTCAGTTACATCTATTCAAAGTCATAGAGACCTTATGACAGCTCTCGCTCATTACATGAGTTAGCATTATTTGACCATCAAGACAGAATTTCTAGTTTAATGGCAAGAACAAAAATCAGCAAATTTCTGTGCATTGGATAAGATGGACATATCATATGAAGAAAGAAATGCAAGGTGATAACATCCTAAAGACACTGCTACAGTGGAAAATTTTGTGAATTAGTAAAATCATTCCAGTGTGAACATTTACAGAAAGACAGAATATATGCATCATCATTAGATTCGCTGTTTCAATGAAAAAAAAAACACAAAAAAGAACAAAATATATGCTTGTCGCTAGACTCAAAGTTCGAACTTATTCATCTGATGAAATGGTTCTTTAACTCAAGAATTATGAAATTTGGTAAATAATGGCCTAGAAACCCCAGATACCCAAAACTTTCTGATCTTATGTCTCTTTTCACATCATCAGTTGAACAAGAATATATCACATTAATCTAAGTCACGAGTATTGGCAACCACAACTCAAAATCAATACTTCAATAATTTCAAACCCATGCAGGTCGAAACAGTGCCTACCTGCCAATTGCTATCCTAGGCAATTCCCTCTTGCCCATGGTAAGTGTCCATGAATTCAACATCATCTCATAAGACATGAACTAGTAATGCTTCTTCAAGAGCAAATCATATTAAACACTACACAGACGGAACACTACTTGCTTATCGAGGTTAAGATCAATAGACATTAAGGAACTTATTCAGATTAAGTAAACAGCAATGTTTCATTTTGAATAAGCAACTTAATTATAGATATAAGAATTTAAAAAACTGTATCAAAAATAACAAAAGCTTACAGAACTATTTGTGAGTATAATTGACTTTGTCTTCCGCAACAATGAGCTTTTCTCTGGGAAGCCACAAAAAGATGGAGAGAGTGAGCAACCAGGTGACCAAGCAAGTGTGTGTGTTGGGGGGAGGAGGGAGAGAGAGCTTTAGTGCCAAACATATGCTTGCCTTCATCAATCTCTTCTTTCTCCCAGCAAATATCCAAGTAGCGAAGAGCCTTACGATACTTTCTAAGAGCCATCTTAAAGTCAAGCTTCTGCTTGAATCAAAAGATTTTAAATTTCACATGATCAATTTGATATCCAACAAAACCAAGTTGAACAAGATAGAGAAAACTTTCGATACAAGTAGCATTCTTCTGAAACATTGATGACGTAGACAACTCAAGGCTAGTAGGATGCACAAATATCAAGGGGTATCCAATAAAACTGCATTACATTACTTTCACAATGGAGAACAAATTAAAGCAACCAAAAACAAACTTAAAGTTGAACGTTCGACGTAATCCTATTGAAATGTAAATATTAAAATAAACAGAAATCAAGGTTTATAACAAAATTGACCTTGAAGTAATCATTTCCAAAAACCTTAGCGGAGTCCACAGCATTCATCCACCATGAAAGCTCGCTTGGCTTCTCATCAAGGTCATTGGGCCAATCTGGATACATATCACCATCTTTGAAGAAATTTGAAACTCCATCATCAGCCCCTTCAGAAAGTTCTCCACAATCTACAATAATTACATCAACAGTGGGATAATCACCATCTCCAACAGGACTATGCTCAATCGACCGAACGACTCCCATACCCTTAACCACCTTCCCAAACACAACATGTCTTCCATCTAGATGAGATGTTCTAGTGGTAGTAATAAAGAATTGAGAGCCATTGGTGTTGGGGCCAGAATTTGCCATTGATAGCATTCCTTTTCTTTCATGTTTCAGTTCAAAGTTCTCATCCTCAAATTTTAATCCATATATGGATTCTCCTCCAGTTCCATCACCTGCGGATATATCGCCACCTTGTATCATAAAACCCTTGATAACACGATGAAAACGTGCACCCTGAAAGAAAAATAGTTAAAAATTACTATATACACCAACTCTTACATAGATCAGAACAAAAACAAGACAGTAAAGTTCACTTATATGCCATCTGTTGTTTTCATTTAATTTACAATAGATCAAGGTTAAAAAAAATAATCAATGGCAACATGAATGTTTAACTCAGATCAATTATTAAAAGAAATGATTTGACTACTAAATCACAAAAACTCTTTGAATGGTATAAAGAACATAAACAGTTTCACCTTCCAATAGCACATAGGCAATGTTTTGAAAATCAGACCGCATGTTGAACCATTTTACTGGTTAGTTCAACCGCTGGTTCAACCAGTTCACAGAATGCTGACATCAGCTTGATGTCATAATTGAAGACTGTATTATTTAAAATTTATTTAAAAAAGAAAAAATGAAAAATGAAAAAAAAAAGCCCATGGTGCATGATAGTGAGAAGTGCGGTCGAAGTTACCTGGCTGATTTACTAGTAACATGAATTAGATAAATTGATATCTCCCTTTCTTATGATATAACATAATAAGAGTGATTTTACCAAATCTAAAAAGAGATTATTTAAACTCCCTATCCACTCAGAGTCCTAATTCCATTTATTTTTTCCCAATTTATTCTCACAAAATTTCCTGGACACTTGATATGGGATTTAATTTTCTCGAAAAACTTTGAGAGAAGTGGAGACCCATTTCCTAATAAAGAAGAAAGAAAGAAATAAAGAAGGAAAGAGGGGAGAGAGACGAACAGTACATATCAAGATGGCCACCGAGACAGCACAGGATGATGGGGCACCCCATTTCATGGAGAAACCAAGACACCCCCCATCCCACAGAACTTAAAATCTTCATCATAGTTATGTATAGCATCATTCTTTGTCAAAAAATGTCTGGTCATTTACTATGGATTAGTTTGAAAAGTAATTGTCACTACTAAGCATGGCACCATTCATTATCAAGATGATGCTAGCAAAATTAACTTATATGTTAGGTTGTTAGCTAACATGTTCCACAAAAGAAATATTGAAATTCCACAAGCAAGTTATTATTGACTAGTATGGGATATCACCAACTTCATGTTTGCTACGTCAACTACAAGATGACATATCAAAGTTCATCAAATTTAAGGTGATTTAGTTGTGTTTCTGCATTGCTTAACCTCTCCCATTTACCCAAAAAAAATACTACTATATGCAATAAAATTTCATTATAAGTTAAAAATTTCTGAAGATCATTTAAGCAGAATTTTGATGGTATAAGGCATTAAATGATTCAAATAAATAACCATGATATGGCCGTAAATGACCAAGCTGATGTGGTAGATTCATCTAGTTCATGGTCTCTATGGTGACCCAGGCGCATTTGGAGATTTCCAAGGCATTCTGGTCGGAACCCCGACTTGAAAGCTGAGATGAGTAGACCAGAAGCAACTAACCGTCAAAGTTGAAGTCTCTTACCTCAGCCTGGCAACCAGTCAACTTAGCAACCAACCCAGGTCGAGCGGGACCTTCTCATGGCAAAGTTAGCTCAACCCCTCTACCCAAATATGCACGAGATCCTAGCAATTCCATTACACACCAAATGATTACAGCACATTCTTAGATTGTTACGCCGCACCATCAGATTGTTACAACAAGACTCCAAGTTTGTTAGAATATGATCTACAAAAGATTAGAGATCCCAACTATAAGTAAATCTGAAGACCCTTCATGACAAGTAAGAAGGAGAATGATCTAATACCCAATCCTCAACTACCAAATCATTTAACATCCACATCATTCTTCTTCCTTTCTTCCCAATAGAAACCCTCTCTAACTTAAGCATCAGAGGGCTCAACCAGAACCAATTCAACAAGCTCTCTAGCCTTCTCCTTTTGTCATGCAAGTCCACGAAAATAGCCACTAGATCGCAAGATCGAGGAGATAAGCATCAGAGTCTCTAGGTAGGAGACCGACCTTGATCGCTAGATCGAGGAGATAAGCCACTAGATCCAGGCCTTGCAAAGGCAAAGGATCGAAATAGGGGATAACTTTGAGACGATAAAAGATACTCCCTTCACCAAAGAGAATATGGAGGAGCCCTTACCAAAGGATTTCAAAATACTATAGTTCTAGCTCTATGATGGTACCTCAAACTCCATGGACCATATTAGAAGCTTTAAAGCTCTTGTGCTGTTACAAGGAGATTCGGAAGCCGTGATGTCTCAGGCTTTTCCGACCACACTAAAAAAATAGCTTGACTCCGGTATTCCAACCTTTGATCGGGCTTGATTGGTTGCTTCATCCCATGCTTGGTCACTTATTCACCAACAAAAGACAAAGGAAAGCTTCAACCAGCATATTTGCCATCAAAGGAAAGGAAGATGAGTCCCTTCAAAACTACATAGCCAGTTCAATGTCGAGTTGTCAGTGTATGAGATGGATCACTCCATCACAGTAGCTACAGTAATGAACGAGCTAGGGAGCTCATGCTTCTTCTTCTTAATAGAGGCCTCCAAAAGACTTGGCCAAGCTCTTAGCTCGAGTAGTTAAGTACATTAATGCCAAGGAACCCATCGCTGCTAGGAAAGCAAAGAAAAAGGCGATAGTAAGTGCAAGAACCGCCAGGAGAAGGATAAGCCAAGGAGAAAGGGTAGTTGAAAAGAAAGAATCGCAAAGCAACCTTAGAGCCCACCATGGAACGCCAAGACGTATAACCCTCTCGGTGCTTTGAGACATTGTGATGGAGATATAGGGCCAGAGCTACCTCTGCTGGCCCTAAAAGATAAGGACTCCCACCAAGAGAGGGCATGCGTGAGTATTGCCAGTTCCACAAACATCACAAGCACGACACTGAGGAACACCTCCAATTAAAAGAGGAGATCAAAACCCTCATCCGATAAGGATAGCTAAGTCGATATGTGGCGATCAGCAAAACTCAAATCGAGATAGGCAAACCCCTAAAAGGAGGGACAACGATGATCAACCACTCGCCAGCATGATTGCTACAATATTCGAAGGATTACTATAGAAAGTCTTAGCCCTTCAACTTGAGAAGGCAACAATCCAACTTTGTCAAGCTAGAAGAATCCATGCTAAATAGCAGAGCTCAAGAAGCTCATACCCTGACAATCGTAAGTAAATTAGTAAGAATCACAATCTTGAATCATTGTATTTCTTGCTACTAACTATCACTGAAAGTGTATTTTAGTTTCGCTCCAAAAGGATTGAAGTATTGCAGGTCATACCATTTTATGAAAGTTACCGACCTTGAAAGCATAGATCATGCCATCCAAAAGTCTTAGCTCAATCTAGGAGGTACACTTGATCTAATCACCCGAAGAGTTGACCACTCAATGCTTGTTGGCCAACCAAAAAGACTCGATGGCCCTTGAGGAGCAATGACTCCAGTCACAACCTCAGCCAGGTACAATGGAGCAAGGCCCAATAGCCCCCAAGGATCGACTCTAGTCTCAACCTGGGATAAGTACACGAAGCAAGGCCCACCTAATAGCCCCTAAAGATTGATGACTTCGGTCTCGACCTCGGATAGGTGCAATGAGCCCAATGGCCTCCAAGGATCGACAACTCGGGTCTCAACTTTGAATAGGTACATTCTCAAGGCCCATTAGCCATCGATGATCGAAGCCCACTGGCCACTATCTTATCCTCGGCTAGGTACTCTTTCTCTCTTAAGGCCCAACAGCCCATAAAGGATTGTATTCTACTCTAACAAGGTGATCTCAATTGCTTCATAAATGCGTCAATGATATTTTCACCCACCTCAGGCACTTCATGGAATTCTGACTTTATTATTATTTCAGCCTCCCTATCTAATATATATGGAAAACATTCCAGCTTATCTCCTAAGTCATTCTCCACTATGACTATTTTAGCCAATCCTTCTATGATATTATGATCATATTTTGGCCTAGGCATTATCAACAACTTAGCTATCTTGACTAATCTATGCGGATAGTTTAACTTTATTTCGACTTGGCTCATCTTGTTATCATTGCATCTTATGATCTCATTTTATGATGGTCTTATCTTCATCTCGACCGATCTTCAAAGGCATTATGATTTTATAGCTTTATCTCAAAGCATTCAAGCAATCTCAAGCACTTCGAGTTGTTTAATTAAAACTTCATCTCAGCTTTCTAATCATCTAATAGCCTAGTCCAGCATCCTTAAGACAACCTTAAACGAGCATTCAAATAATAAACAAAAGAAAAGATATGCTCAAAAATGATGATCGGATCGGAGAGAAGAAAGATTTTCTTCAACCTACTCAACTCAGATCTCTCAAAAAAAAATGATAAAAGAATTACAAAAATTGGACTTAAATTCCCTCCTTTCACTAATTAATTCTCCATACCATAAACTGAGATACATAGCTCCTATCTATAATAGTGAGATCCATCCTTGCACAATTCAAATCGGATTCCTCTTCTTATCTTCTAAAAGGATGTCCACCATTAAACAAGTTGGGTTGAACTTCTCTTCCTAGCTTAAATAGAACTAAATCCCTAAAAAAATATGATAAATATAAAAAATTTATTAAAAATATTAAAATTTTATAAGAGAGAGATCTTGAATTCTACATCAACTTTGCCTTCTATCGCTCCACCTAATTCTTCATAGATTGGAAGACAACTTCTAATCAAAGCCTTTTTCAAGAATTTCAGTTTGACCAACCCATTTTTAAGCTCAAATGATGGAACTTTGGCCCGATTTAGCCCCTTGATGGACTGATCCAAAGTTGTAGATCTTGAAAACATATCCAATTCTAAAAAAAAAATCATCTCAATCGAGCATCGTATAACCAAGTTATCACCTCCTGAAATTTGACGTGCGATTCGACTTCTTGATATAGCAGATCTTGCTCTAGATTGTCTAACTCTACTCGTAATGACTAGCATGATCCACATCGAGTCTCGTAGTGAAAAAATGATCCATATCAAGTCTAATGATCCTCTTGAATATCTATAATAATCAAAATGGTCCACATCGAGTTTGATGATCCATCTGAATCAAAGCTCCCCTTATTTAGGAGGTTTAGCTCCTGCTAAATCAGAATTGAAGATTGAAAATGGAGAAATGCTTGCTTCCCCATCTCACGACTGAACCGCTTAAATCCGCTCGAAGATGGTTTTCAGCCTTGGTCTTCCTTGCTAAATGATAAATTTTAATCTCTAGATACAGAAAACTTCAGTACAAGAGTTGCTGGTGCTTGTATTAAAGGCACCACCAATTAAGACACGGTTTGTGTGAGTTGGACAATCTTCTTATCTAATTATATGATATGTTTCTTTATCTCATTATCTATCCAGATAGAACTAGCAGTCATACTCACCTTTTGTCCTTCGATGTACTTCAATCGCGAATAGCCTTTCTTCTAACTGTTGTAGTGCTCACGTGTCTGAATCTCCCATAGTTGTAGAGGATCAAAACTCTAATACCAACTTGATCTAATCAGGAGAAGGAAGATTTTCTTCAATTTGCTCAACTCAGTCTCTCAAAAAAAAAGATAATGAAAGAATTGCAAAAATAGGACTTAAATTTTTTTTCTTTCATTAATTGATTCTCCATATCATAAATTGAGATACATAGCCCCTATTTATAATAGTGAGGTCTGTTCTTGTAAAATTTGAATCAGATTCTTCTTATCTTCTAGAAAGGTGTCCATCCTTAAATAGTTGGGTTGAACTTCTCTTCCTAGCTTAAATAGAACTAGATCTTTAAAAAAAAAGATAAATACAAAAAATCATAAAAAATAAAAAAAATTTACAGGAGATAGATCTCGAATTCTATATTAACTTTGTCTTCTATCGCTCCATCTAATTTTTATGGATTGAAAAATAACTCTCGATCAAAGTCTCTCTCGAAAAGAAAAGTTTCAGTTTGATCAATCCATTTTCAGGCTCAAACAATGAAATTTTGATTCGATTTAGCCCCTTTAAAGCTTAGTCCAAAGTTGTAGATCTCGAAAAGATACTCAAGTTCAAAAAAAAGATTATCTCAATCAAGCATCATATAACTAAGTTATCGCCTCCTGAAGTTTGACGTCTGATTTGGCTTCTTGATCTAGTGGATCTTACTTCTGAATTTTGTCTAGCTCTACTCGTACTGACCAGGATCCACATCTAGTCCTCGTAGTAACGAAAATGATCCACATCGAGTCTGATGATCTTCTTGGATATCCATAATGGTCAAAGTGATCCATATCGAGTTTGATAACCCACCTGAATCAAATGATTACATAGGAAGTCAAAAATTAGATTGGATTACTAAATTACAAAAGAAGATCATGACTGGCCAACTCCAATTCTACAAGATCAACAACTTTAGCAAAGTCACTCAACTTCATGGTGGCACCAAGAAGCGCAAAAGGGAGACCAGCAAAAGCATATTGCTTGGAGGTTGATGGCTTCTCAATTTTGTAGTCACTATCCCACTTCCCAATTTCATTATTTCTTATCGTAATAGGATCTAGGCTACTAAGATGATCCAATCGGAGAGAAGGAAGATTGACCAAGTTATGGTCTTCTAAAGTTTGACACACGTTCAGCTTCCTAATGTAGCGGATCTTCCTCCTAGACCATATCCAGCCTTTCTCCTACTTGCTGAAGCGATCCATATTGAATCTAACAATCCTCCTGAATCATAAGGTTAGCTCAAGGAAAGAATCTTAACATCTAATTTCTATGTTTGTTGAAGCCCTTATGAAGGGCTTGACTGTAATGAGAGCAAACTTCACATGATAGCTTCCCAATGCATTGAACTTCCCCACAATTCAGGAAGCTCTCTTCTTATCTCAGGCAATCCAAAATCGGGCAACCGTCGGTTCTTTTTCTCCACCATAGCCATTTGGAGCCAAGCTACTTCAATTCAATCCTCAACTTCTAGGCCTAGGTTTTACCATACCACCTGTACCATTCAGTACAGAATGTATCGTAGCGTATCGGTACTATATCGATATTGCATACCATATCATACCGATATTGGCATACCATAGCATACCAAACCACATACCAATACTATAATATGATGGTATCGATACAAGTTCCGGTACCAAGACGGCGAACCTTGGCTAGTATACTTCTGAAGGATCCCAAATCAGCCTCGGCCTTAGCCACCTTCTTCCTAGCCTCTTGCAAAGCAGCCAAAGTGCCTCTAATGCATTGTTAAAGGCATGTTTCCCATGAAGCATCCATAAGGAACAATATCTCGAAAAAAAAGAAAATGAAAAATATGCAAAAGAATTAATCCTTTCAGAAGAAAAGAATGAGAAGCTATAAAAGCACCATCCAAAGATAATTCAGAATGACTCGACGAGCCGATCCTGCTAGAATCTCTCAAATGTGATAGAAAGGACACTTAAGATCTCCCAGATATAACATTTGCAGAGACCCTCTCCCTCCTTTTATAAAGTTTTGAATGGCCTAGATCTATCCAACCAATCATCTTCCTATCTAAATCAACAGACACATGTCACACATCCACCCCACTCCAAATGGTCAATGTCGTCTTTAAAGATAAGAGTGTCAGCATTAATCTTTTTGTAAAGTGGTGCAATGTCTGACAAGATAGTTACTTCCTTCACCTGAATCAAAGAAGATGCTTCAAACTCAAAAGTGGGGGAGCCAACGATACAGCAATAAATGACTAAGGTGACGTCGCACAATTGGATTCTAGTTCATAATCTATGTGGTGACCTGGGTGCATTCGAAGATTCTCCAACCTGAAAGCTAGGATGAGCAAATTAGAAGCCACTGACCTCTAGAGTTGACGCCTCTCACCTCATCTCGGCAACCCGAGCTGAGCAGGACCTTCTCGTGGAGTCAGCCCAACCCTTTTGCCCAAATGCGCACAAGATCCTGGCAATTCTACCACATGTCTAGCAGTTATGGTACTTCACTGGATTGCTACACCACATCCTCAAATTATTACAACACAACCCCCGAGTTTATTAGGATGCGATCCGCAACATATTTGAGATCCTAATTATAAATAAACCCGAAGACCCTTCATGAGAGGTAAGCTGGAGAATGGCCTGATACCCAATATTCAACTATTGAATCGCTAAATACCGACAATAATTCTTCTTTTTCCTCACTTTCCATCCAAAATCCTCTCTGACTTGCATCAAAGGACCTAATTGGAGCCAATTCAGCAAGATCTCTAACCTTGTCCTATTGTCTTGCAAGTCCACAAAAGCAGCCTAAGTCATTACTTCGAAATTGGCAGCAATAAAATACAAGTTGCTTTATTATTAAAAAATGATCTTCTTTGAAATGCCTACCTCCTTGATTGTCTTGGTTAAATTTCAAGGGAAATGGTGGGTGTTTTAAAAGACAGAGTAAGCCCAATATGGGACCATTAGGAATAAAAAAAATTTCATATTTTATCAAACTTATTTGGCAAGTCAAGTAAATAGCTTTCTAAATCATAGCCACCGACTCAATGTGCTCCCCAACATCAGAACTTATCTTGAATATGAATGAGTAGATTTGAGGTTGTAATTATTCATGTGGCTCATTTTCCATGTTGTTCTATCTTGCAGATCTTGCCTTTTGAAGGTCAATATCAAGGGAATGTAGCAGAAAAGCTTAATGCAAACTTCAGTGTTGAGCCTACACTATGAAGTCAAACACTCAAGTTGTTAGTACAAAATGTCGAACAAGAGAAAATAGAATGGCCATCATTTTGGATATTCTTTAAAGATTGGAATGCATATGAAGCATGGTGTATATACAGAAATAATCCAAGTTACTTGCATTAACACTTCCATATTTCCACTTTTCATATTATAGAAAAAGCATGCTTATAAACCAATATTTAGTATGGACCCTGTTATCCACATGAAGCACCAATTATCCAAACTTGCATTGTCCTTATAAATGACTTCCTGTTTTTCTTTTTAAACTATTAAAAATTAAAAACATAAGAAGAAAGGGTAAACCTACAGTTTCTCAAAAGTATTATTCTCATTTCCTTAACTGGAAATCAGACCTTAATTTCAGAAACAGAACTTCTTCAGTTGTATTCAAATAAATAGCAGCATTCATCTTGACTATCACAAAAGACATACACTTGAGAACAAACTAAATTATAATCATTAATCCTTTCCCTGCTATTTGTGGTCCGCACTTGAAATCAAAATAATTATTATCTTTTAAGTAAAACAGGTGTGAGGTCACCATCATTTCATCAAGGATTTGAAATTGTGAGAACAAAACAATTGTTATTAATCAAATAATTATTACCCAGAGAAATAACATCATTACTAAAGACAAGTTCCATATGTGCAAAACTAGTTTACTTTCAAAAATTCTTGTCAGGAACAGCTACATTCCTCTTTATACAAAGCACATCAGAGGTTACATATTATAAAACACACATTAGTTGAATACCTCTTTAAAGCAAAGCCATACTACTACTAAAAAAAGAAGCCCGGTGCATTTAATAACGATTCATTTTTTTTAACTTAAACCTCGTCAAGAACATTCAGAGTAGTAAAAAAAATAGTAAGATGCTAACAAGAATTTCTTCATTTAACATTAAAAAAGAAATTGCCTTTTTAATTGCTTTACCATCAAACTACGATTTTGCTTGTTTAGGATGTTCGCTTCGAAAGAACAATGACAGCCACTGTATGTTAAAAAGAAAAGCTTTTTTCCTTTTTTCTTTCATCCCACATCCAAACCATCAAATTTCTAACTCGGGCCGACTCCAAACCATCAAGTCAAGTCATTAGAGAATTGGTTGTTAATGTATATAGCACGAGGCATCTAAAGATTCCTATTCTGAGTCAACTCGCTTGAGTCGGTTTCCAAATAATTGAACCACAAAAAAAAAAAAAAAAGGCAACAACAAAATTGTCATAATATACCTCCACTCCTCCCCTGACAGCCACAGCGGAGAACACCAGCGAGACGATGCGGACAAGAACACGAGGCCAAAAAACAAAAAGACCCCAATACCCCAAAAACCTCGACAAGACGCCACTTTCCCCCCGATATTTCTCCAACACCAAGGGCAAACAAAGAAAACCAGTAGAAGCAGCCAGAAAGACAGCGAAAGGAAGTACCTTGTAGTGGAGCGGCACGCCGGTGTTAGGCCCAATGCCCTTCTCCCCCGTGCACAACGCCCTGAAGTTCTCCACCGTCCGCGGCGCCACTTCGGGGGAGAGCTCCACCACGATCCTCCCTTCCATCTCCCCCCCGATGCTGATATCCATGTAGCACCGCGGATTCACCGCCTTCTTCGCCTCCCCTCCCTCCATCTCTCTCTATCTCTCCGTCTCTGAGAATAGCACCCTCAAAACCCTAATATTTCTCTTGCTCGGAACCCTAATCCTTCTTTCCTCGTCTCGGAGCTCTCTCAGGCGCCCTCCTCCGGAGAAGCGCTTTATATTCAAATCAAAAACTGCCCCCTCCTTAAATGCACAGGGTGGGCTAATAATATATTAACATTAATAAAAATTTGGCTTTATTCTTTTTCTTTTATTATGCTAGATTGAGTGGGGATTATGGTGGTCCTTTGGATGGGTGGACCCAAGAGGAGGGGGCGGTTGTGATTTTTTTTTTGCCTGGCTGTGGGGCTTATAAATGGGTGCATTGACTCTGGTGCAGCTTTCTGGTTTCTGGAACCATCCATGCATTTATTACATTGTTATTTGGTGGGTTGCTCTGCTCTTGAATGGGACTGATAATTTTTTTTTTTTATGTATAGATGTTGTGACAAATTTATGTTGTCTGTTCTCTGTGAGTTTGTTTATTGGGTGTAAAATCAGTGAGGGGAGAGTCTTGGCTCTGTTTGGATGAGAGAGAGAGAGAGAGAGGGGGGGAGGGGGGCACTTTGATGCCTACAGTTGGGTAGGAGCATTTTGTTTTGGAAGGTTTTGGAAGATGGCATGCACATACAATGTGACATTTGACTGGTGTCAATTATTAGAAGTTTCTTTAGCTTGGTTTGACAAGAAATATTTCACAGGAGATGGGGGGAAGACCTACTAAATGGAATTACCAAGGTCTAATTTTCTAAATCCGACATTGTTTGGTTGGAGGAGGGGAAAGATTACTAGATTATTGTCCAATTCTTATATTTATTAAAGAATGGCAATATCAATTTTGTTGATTAGATTATGTTTTAAGTTAAGATAAAAAAAACTATTGCTCTGTATGCTGTAGAATGATTTATCCTCCAAAATTTCTTTTAATTGGCCTTACATTCATGGCACTGGATTATCCAGTCTCAATGAATCACCTTACTACTCCTCAACCTGTGTTTTCGGTGCCTCTTGCCTGCGAGATTGTTGAGGTTAATTTTGATGGATTGATCCATAGCAACAAAATAGATGCCAAATTTATTATTAGAGGCTATAGGGGTCAAACTCTTTGTGCAACTTTTCGAATTATTCATACTCATTTGTGCCAATAGTAGAATTTAGGGCAATTTGGATAGGGCTAACGATGGTCGTTTATAAATTAAATGCTCAAAATTTGGATAAAAAGGATGCACTTATCATGATCCACTGGTTGAACAAGAAGCAGTTCTATATCAGGATCTTTGGGAACTCAAACCATCATTGCAGCTCTTCATGGCCACTCATGTCTACCATGAAGCCAATGAAGCAGCAAAACCCATATCTATCTTCACACCAAATGCGAGCTTTCCTCTATTCTGCTTGCTCTAGAAACTCATAGTAATGCTGGTGTTACGTTTTTGTGTTGGTAAGAGCTCTGCTCTTCCACGCTACCAAAAAAAAAATTTATGGAGAAAGAAGTATATAAATGTTTCTATATGCTATCCCAACCTTTTACGTGTCAATGTTCGTGAGACATTAGAGGGGGTTGTACCATGGTGCATGTTAGTAGCTAGTGTGTGGTATCCAAGACAATCACTCCACTCTCTCTCACCAAACCGCCCCATCTCCATTAATAAGAAATCATTATTTCTTTCTCTTTTTTTTTAATGTAGAATATGAAAGATAGAATTACATTGTTGAATCTAAGATCAAATGGGTTACAGCCCAATGGTTTCCATCCATTCTGTTTGGAAGAGATTTCATGTTTAAAACTCGAGAGGAATTTATTGGATCATTCCAACCAACTGCTTTAACTAATTAGCGATACTTCAATCATTACTCTTAAAATTTTATATATATATATATATAAAAAAAAGAAGAAGAAGAAGAAAAAAAAAAGGAAGACACCATAAGAAAATAGGATAAGAACTATATTGCCTTTGGAGTTGACATGCATGAAACCATGGACCAATATCGACCTTGGACATATTAGATAGCATTGATTGCGTATCTAACAATTCCAATCAAAAATCTCAACTGTGGGGTCGCTGGTAACCAGCATAATCTCTTCTACGGATGAGATGGCACACCATCCCTCAGCCTCACATCTTGGGCTCCAGCTGTTTGCCACTCACGTCCGAGTATACCATTCAAGCAAAACTACGTTGATGTACCCAAAAAAAAAAAGAGTAAAACTATGTTGTCTTTCTTGAGGCCGTGGTAAGTAACCAAGTCTCTGGTGTACATGATGGACAATGGAGTATACTTTAGCAGCATCCTAAGTTAATACGAACAGATTTTTCCTTGTAAGAATGATAAAGTAACTTGTTGGAGCTATAACAACCCTGGTTCCAGACCCAGGAGTTCACTTTTTCATATAAGCATTCAGTATATACACAAATCCATGGAAGAGTCAAAGGGTCCCTCAATATTTTTTTTTTTGTTTTAAAGAATTGAACATGAATATCTTTTGTGTTGATGGTGGTCTATGAAAATATAATTATGGGATCCTTTTTAGCATGTGAAGAATACTTTGCTATGAGCTTTAAGGAGCGTCGATCCAATAAATACATCATGTCAATAAATAAGAAAATGATGAATGTATTAAATAGATAACAACAAACACTAAAAACCAGTTCAAATAATATCTATATTTTTGCTTCGAAGTTATCTACTTATATCAGTGGCACAAGAACCACAGTACGACTTCTGTAAACATTAAAATTATGAATACGCCATTCTTGTACTATAGTTTGGCAATTGCTCTGTTTTTTAGAAAAAAGAGAGTGTATCTATCAAATTTAAGTTTTTTACAAACTTGTACCTATCAATTTTAAGTATTTTACAAACTTTTTGCTGCCAAATCAAAGTATTGTCAAATATGTTTCATCTTTCCTGGGTGCTGAAAAGGACCTGTTCAAAAAGGAACCACTGAAATCACCCCTCCACAGAAACCACACTTCCAAATAGCATGCCTGGTCAAGTCACCTTTCAAGGATAAAATAATGGCACTACCGGTCGCAGAGGTCAGACCCAAAAATTAAGAGCTTCATGCTAGAAATCTTCCACATTTCCATATGTGTGTGTGTGTGTGTAAAAGATGCTCGATGGTATAAATATTAAGAATTTGAAAAAAAATTATTTTCATATCTGCTAAGGAAAATGGAGCTTACATTTCATATTTTGTCCACTTGAGGTGAGTTTGCAACCCCCACATCCCATTTGAAAGAATTTTATTTTCTTATCTGCCAAGGAAAATGGAACTTACATTTTTTTTTTTTTTTTTGTTTTCCACCATCAAACAGCAAAAGATAAGGTCATATATCTAATCAATTTTTTATAGAAATTGCTTTGCATCCTTTGGGACCAAAATACTTTAGTTTACTGTAAACAAATTTTCTTATTTGAATATTTATCTAATTTTTAAAAATATAATATATAAAAAAAATTAATTTTAGTATATTTGATTAACTATAAGAAAGTGATATATTTCAAAATAATTTATATTTAATGAAGCATATATTTTATTAAAAAATTATATAAAATATTTATTATACTGTTAATAAAAGAAAAGATTTTGTTTCATTCTACTCATTGCTTTAAAAATATTTTTGAGAAAAAAAAAAAAGATACACAATTCTCATCTTGTGGGAAAACAAAAACTCTCTCCTGTACGAATTCTCTCATAAAATATAAAAAATTTATTCCTATAAAAATATTATTTTTAAATTTTTTTTTTTAACTCCAATCAAATAGGAGATGTTTTTTTTCTATCAATTTTTTTTTAAAAAATGAGAGATCTCTTTATTTTTCTGTTTATCATATTTCTTCTTCTTTTCACGGATCGAACTACAAGATTGTTGGAGAATGAAAATAAATTGCCCTTGTATGACGCGATACATGTTTACAAAAAAGCTCAAATGGATTGGGCAGCAATATGTATGGCTAATTACTAGAACCACATTGAGGACCACTTTGACCGCTCTTCCTTCAAAATTTTGTGCATGTTTTATTTTCTAATTCTCACAATTATATTTATATTAGATTAAGTTAATAAATCTGACTTACCCAAAAGAAAAAGTAGAGTTGCAAAAGAAATGATTTACCCATTGCTCTTGAGGATTTCCTTGCATGAGTACAAGATTTTGTTCTCAATGAAATAAAAAATCATTTCTTTTTTCCACACGTTGACTTTATTAATGGATCTCCTAAGCAATCATACATTTGCCTTACAAGTGAACTAAGCGAAGCCTTCCGTCATATCTCTCATTTCATCTCCCTCTCTCTCTCTCTTTCTCTCTCTGTGTTTTTTTTTTTTTTTTGAGTGAATAGACATTGTCCGCTCTTGTGCATTCATACCTCCAAGGGTCCATTGCCAATAGTACTTTATCTTCTATCCTTTATATTAAATACGTCAGTCTCCTGTTTACACTGTTTTCCTGTCAAGTAATGTCATGCTTCTTTTTTTTAAAAAAAAAAAATTGCAAGCGAGGATAACTTTATAAAGATAGAAAGAGAAACAATCCAGCAAACTGGCACAGAAAAACAGTGGATCTTGGCTATGAAACCAAGGGACAACGCTATACACAAAATAAATGGATGTAAACATAAACCAAAACCCATACAAGCCAACAATAGTCTCTGTTTCCCTCCATCCCGTGATCTTGAAGGATGGCCGCCCACACTGGCTTCCAGTTCTTCACCCTCACACTGGCTACAGTCTTATGTCTCTCCTAATGCTTGGGACGTTCCATCTCCTCATATGCGTCCATCATCATTGATTCTGTAATCACAGAATAGCACTTAAAAATTCCGTGGCACCAGGCCTTTGTTTTTTTTTTTTTTTTTCCGGGGGCGGGACTAAGACAGGCCTTTGTTTAAAGGGGGCGAAATCTATAGGAAATTGTGTCTATAAAGCAAGGTTTCCACGCACAATGACCATATGGTCGTTGCCGGTGCCACCATTTGAACAGTACTACAGTGCCTCTGCCTTTATAACAAAGCCCACTGACCAGTTTTTAGAGACCGTTCTAGCTACCAGGCCTGCAACATGATCTTACTGTTTGCTTCAAAAGCTCATAGCATTCAGAGAGGCCCTCAACTTGCAGCTTTAGCAGAGCCACGTCCTGGTTCTGTATGATTGAAACTTGGGCCTGACTCTAGTTTAAAACCAACAGCCAGCTCATGGAATCACTCGGATTTTGTGAAAGGAGTACTGTTGCTCCTTGGCTCATTATGCTCTCATCTCTAACCAACTACTCTACAACATCCTGCCCCAGTCGTCCACCTCAGAGATGGTACACTGATATATGGGCCAGTTTGATGGAGGCAATGGGTAATGGAGGGCCACCAATGTGCCACTAGCACCATCCCACTCTCTCTCTTTAACCATTGAGAGACACTGGCAAGTCATTAATCATTGACAGATATATCTACCAACCATAAAACAATCCTTATCGTCCATCCATGCTGACACTGAGTTCAGCTTGTGGTAAAAGGATAGAAGAGTACATCGGCTAACGGTTGGAGGGCATTTCACAATAACGCCATCAATGCCTTCATCTCTTGCAAGTTGCAAACACAACCATTCATGCAGCATGCCACATGTTCTGTGCATCTGCAACTAATTAGGAATGTACTCCATGGCATCGGCATGAATTCTTTTAACTGCTCTGGGTCCTACCTTAGCTTTCTACACAGGTTATGTTTTTGAGCTCCCATACAGAACAATTTAACCAGATTAGCTGATTGCATCACTCTAATCACAATCTGACAACAATGCAGTTGGTTCGATCTACAGTTGAAGAGGACAAGATCCAAAAATATATAGCAGGCAAATCGAGCACCTTTTACCGAGTAGCACGGTCAGAGTAATCACTGGCAAGAGCTGAACTAGTTTTCTAAAATATAAAGTAAAGATACACCATCATAAATGGTGGTGATAAATTCATGAAGCAGATTGCAGAGAACATTATGGCCTACAGTTACACATACCACTATTATGTTTGATGAAGATCTGGTCAGACTGGCCATACCCATACTCTCAGTTCTCAGGACCAATCTGGTTCCATGCAGTGCTTTTAGCATCTAATCGTTGCTAGTGTTCACTTTCAGACTGTGATAAGAAAAGATCCCTGGATGGTTGGTCTGCAGCTCATATTCACTTCCAGTTTGAACCAGGCAGCCTGTATTAGAAAGGATCAAAAAATGAAAATGAAAAGCTTTAGGACTCAATAAAATATGTTAGCCTCAGAGTAACGAGCTAAAACGACAGAACACATGCAAGCACATGCATGTCTACAACCACACCGGCACTGACACACAAAAAGGGAAAGGACAAGAAGAAGAAGAAGAAGAAGAAGATAACTACAATAAACCTGCTACTCCGACCAGATTTAGCTCAGCTGGTTGGCACCCCCTTGATATGAAAGAGGCCCTGGGTTCTAATCTGGGTGGCAGCATCACCATCCTAGGAAAGTGCTTTAGATCCAAACTCAAGCAATTGGTTTGCTAATGATGTGAGCCTTGTTTAAACGTAAGAAATTGTTAAGGAATCATTATATTTGATCAGATTGGTATCTTCAACGGCATTGCTGAAGATCGAGATAATCAGTTCATAAGTGATTAACCTCTCTTTTCATCACTAAACATGGTTTGAACCCTTGTTTAGGCAAGTAGTGCAAGAACATGCAATCCCCTGCAGAGCTCCAAAAGTTTGTGTGATCCCACATTTTAGGGGCAGGGCCGGGAAACCCCAAGGATGTAGTGACAGTGTCTGCAGACCAAGGTACATGGTCCTACAATCAACAATGTTTGCCAGCCAACGAGCATGATCCCACCCCAAAACACCCAATTCAGAACGTACCATACAGAGTACTGCCAGGCAAACAGTATGGGTCTCGGTACTGATACAACCAATCTTAATGTAGACAATATATGCTTGCATTTAAATGTTGCTTGCTGTGGCCTCTGTCCACACTATGAAACGCCAATATTTTGTTTTTATTTTACAATCCAATCAGTTCTAAAAAATAAAAGTTTACAATCCAATCAGATAATTTGTAGAAAGATCCATGAGATAAGAATTTAAGGTTCACTGCAAGCTATTCACAAGTTCATCTAGTGCTTGATGATGCTCTTTTATCAGAATAATCTTCTCTCAACTTCCACCATATATGATAAACTTGAATAATGCTCTTTTATTTCTAAACTTGAATATGCGTAATCATTCTCCTTCTCATAAATGATAAATCCATACACAGAGTTTATATGGTCTCTCTTCTTCAGAATATTGTATATTCTGTTGCATAACTTCACAATTATTTTTCGTAAGTTCAAACTAATAATAGTTATTAAAGTGTTATATGTGTCATTTGGTGGTTTTAATACTAATATTGACGGTAGGTTGTGAACTAGAAAAATGGAGAACAAAAGAGGAAAAAATACACAAGGATGCCTAGAGGTCATCATTAAGGGTGGCAATTTAGTTAGGTCAGGTTCGATACGGACTGGATCGGAAGAAGGTTGGGTCAAAATTTTGTCACCCAAAACCCAACCTATTTATTAAACAGATAAAAAAATTTAGATCTGGATCCGATCTGTTTATTAAACAAATAACCCAATTTAACTTGCATAATCTGTTTACCAAGCAGATCAAATCCAGTTTGAATGAGCTAAACATGTTAAGTGGGTTTTTAATGGATTTAAATGGATAAAACAGGTTAATCGGGTTGGTTAAACGGGATAGCAACAGGTAGTAGGTTTTACATGGATTAAACAGATTTTAAACAGATTAAATGAGTTAGGTCATTGCCTGGCCAATTACTAAATAATTCAAAATGGATTAAATGGGCCAATGGTCTAAACCTAAACCCAATTCATTTGATAAGTGGCTTGAGATGGGTTTCACCCATTCATGATCCAAATCTACTTAGGTCAAATCGCAACCTACTTAAAGTGGGTCGTTCATAGATCAGGTTCATGGATAGAGTAATAAATTATGACCCCTAGACCTCATGCTGCAAGGGATATTGTTTCAAGATCCAATAATGGGTCATCACTAGGTTACCACATAAAGCAATAACAGTCCCTTCCGTATGTCTAATGGCTCCTCCCAAGTCCCCAAGAAAAAGATCAATCAAAATTAACATATAAATCAGCAACTACATGGTTCATATTGAAGACATAATGCTTATGGTTTTGATAACAGTGTTATAACCACTATAATGACCATTATAGTGGTTTCATCCATCTTGTCATATTATTGAGGTAATCACGATATAACAATTACTATTTCTGTTATTTCACATAACTTTCTATTATCATGGACAGTTATAACATAAACAACAAACATTATTTTCGCCTGTACTCCTTTAAATAAAGTAATATTTTCAAGATTCGTATTTTTACCTCCAAATTCTCAAAAAATAATATTAATTTATCTAATGAAAAGTGAAGAAAAAGATAACTCCATTATTTTTCTTTATTGCCCGTTGTTTCCTGTTACAACACTGTTATAACAGCCATTATTTCAATGATTATTTTAATATTCAAATTTGAAAAGTTTCTTTTTGAGATATGACTGTTACAACCATCGTAACAGTCAATAATGATTTTGCTGCAGATCCAATAGAATGGGATAACATATTATTTAACACCTCGCTAGTTCTTTAAAGATGGTAGTATTTGTAGGATAATATAAGAATATATTAAACCCCAAAAAAATAACATGAACATATGATAAAGGATTTTGCCTTGTTACTCATTTTTCCATTTGCATTAACTTGATGGTTGATAGAACTTAATTATCGATATTTCCCTAAAAATATATATAATTTAATTAAGGATTGATCCCTCGCTTGAGGAAGACAGACATTCGACATCTAATGTTGCAGTCATGATCGTAAGTGGGATAAACATAAGCTCTTGGAAAAGTTGTGCATAACAATATGGTGAATCAAAATTCTCTCCAGCAAGGTCTTAAATCCCATGGAATGGGGCAATCCTGATCTTTTTCATGGAATAGGACATAATGCCATCCAACTCTGCTGCAATGCTTGGGATGGAGGATGTCCTAGGACATGTTGATGCGGATGTTGGGATGATGATCCCATCCTGATACCTAGATGGTACCACATCCCACCTAGATTTAAAACTATACTCTCTATAGTTCGCAAGTGAACTAGAGAAAGTCGAGTCCCCAGTCACTATCTGTTATTGATGCAATGATCATGACTAGATAGACTACACCAACATGTGGCCCCATGTATGGCATGAGCCAATCTAATCATAGTCATGCCAATCACGAGTAGATGTGATTGGAGAACCAGCCCTCTCTGATACACCTACAAACTGGAGAGGATTCTGACAAGCGTTGGGATTGTTTGTTTGCCCGTAATTGGCAGACTGCAGTTGCAATTGGTTGCAATTCAATTATAGTTGCCCAAAAACCAGCGTTTGGATGCCTACAATAGCAACTCTAGGCTGCAGTTCAACTGTAAAAAAGGGTCCAAAACTAGTAATTGAAAATGCAGCCAAAAACTGACTGCTATTCCCAAGGTTTTAAATTCCACAGGAGGGCTATCTCGATATTCCCATGGGATAGGACATGCCAATGTCCCACCCCATCCCAACACTGGGACAAGAGGCATCCCAAGATGTGCCGATCACAGTGCTAGAGCAATGGAGGGATAGTCCCGACACACAGGATGGTAACCCATCCCGATGCCCTATGGTATGTCCCATTGGGACCTATAGAGTCCTTTATTGTTTCAGTTACAAGATTCCTTGTTATTGAGAAAGCCCTCTCAAATGATTCATCTCACCACTCTAACCTATAATATATTTATTTAATTATTAATATTGCATATAATGATTCTTACTATGATCTCAATATACAGTACTATAATCCGATATTTAATATTATAAACTACTAAGTATATATAAATATTATAATAAGAATTATTAACATACATAATAAATAATATATACTATATAGTAATTATTAGTTATTATAACGCATATTATAAATATACTCTTGTTGATAACAATATTCTAACTATTATAATATCAAATTATTTTATATTGAGATAATTAATATAGTAATTATTTTTATACTAATCCAACGATGAATTAATAGCAATATTATTTTTCAGTATAATTATAAATATAATAATAATATGATAAATATTACATTACAACAGAAAATGTAAATAGTTCACAAAGAAGAGGTAATCTTACTAGCTCAATTACACAGTACCCATACCAAACAACTATTAATGTTTTTGCATTTTTCAATTATAGACAATAAAAGAATGCATCCTTTTTGTCGCTGCAATTCCAATTGTAAGCAACTGAATTGTAGCCTATAATTGAACTACATGCAATTGAATTGCAGGTAAACGAACCAAAGATTACGGAACCGTCACGAACCATCCTATTCGAGGCATACCGAGCTGTGCCGATGGTGGACCAAGAGTTCAAGCAATTGAAATGAGAAATTGGTGGAGGGGGAGAGGGAGAAGCAAAGAGAGGAAAAGAGAGAGCAGGGGAGGCAAGGTGAGAGAGAGGAAAAGAGAGTGCATCAGGAGGCTTGCCACACCTGATGGAGGGCCGGAGGAGGGGTTCTACCCTCCTGATCAAAATAATGGCTTCAGCCCTTGTTGCTGACTTCACCCAAAATCTTCAAAATAAAAAACAAAACGATTAAGTGAAGTCAGCAGCAGCATTGCTGATTCCAAAATAAAAAAAAATAAAACAAGGGCCAAACCCATTGTTTCGATCAGGAAGAGGGCGGAGCCCCTCCTCCAGCCCTCTTTAGATATGGCATGCCTCCGACGACCCTCTAGAGGCTCCTTCTCCCTCACCCTCTCCTTCCCTCCCCCTCTCTCTATCTTTTCCTCACTTTCCTTCTCCCTCCACCGTCTGCCATGTCAGTTCGGACCCGGTACGGAACAGCACAGGGGCATACCAAACCATCCCATCAGCCAACTGGTCTAGGCCTCAGTACCGGCACAATGAAACTTGAAATGAACAATCTCATAGTATACTAATAAGCATCACTAATTCCAAAAGGCCATGTTTCATTAAAGTTCTAAAAACATACCCTAGTTTTAGGGATGTGTCAGAACTATCATCATAATCTTGTGATCCTCCTGGGTTCAAAACGTTAGTGACTGATTCAGACGACTGCCCATCTTCATTAAGAGCATTTTCTTTATCATTCATCATCTGTTTCCCAACCCTTGACAGCTTCAGTACCTGCATTTCAAGAAACCTCCAATAAAGACCCAAGACTCTAAGAGAGGAGGAGGATATAGATGTTGGCAAGAGACTTCACTTGCTCTCTCAGTCGTGTATTTTCTTCCATCAACTTCAATCCCTGTATGCAATGTAAAACAGAAAGCAGCATCAAGCAATATATTAGTTCCTCCACTTTACCTACAAGTTTGTGACCCAAAATTTCAACGAATAAGTAAATATATCTGTTGTCTGTCAAATAATCAGGTATCATCAATCAAATGCATGCAAGGTTTCTTGTAGAACGAAAAATTTTCAGCATTATTTGCTTTGTGGATTATAGCATTTGATATAGTATCAAGACAAACTATAGTACATTTTGATTTTATTTTCTTTATTGCTTATGAATGCCTTTGGCTAATGGAGTACGGGCTTAACATAACAGCTTCTGATGCAACTAAGAATTCCCATCAGAATTAGGATTTTGTCAACTCCTGGATCTTACACGAGTCAGCTACATTTTCAGAGGCATAACTATACATTCCCATCTGAAGGATGAAAGTTCTTGTTTTGGTGCCAGCAATAGCATCATGTAAAACTCATTTGTATTTTTGAGTTTTCATTAGATTGGTTATTAGTTTTTGTTTAGAGTGACAATGAATCACACACAAACAGAGGAAGATATAACTATGAATTAATGATGTATTTTTCCATCATAATATATTCCATAAAGCCTAAGAATTAACTCCTTGGCCCCCTCATTTTAGTTTGCATTAGTTGCAAATGATGGTAGAGTATAAGAAGGAATTTTCTTTAGAAAACTGTGATGCTAACCACAATGACCTAGTGGTTACCTACAAAATTCTATGCTCATTCCCTTAGCTTGCATGACAATTAAATTTCCTTTCATATTCTTTGAGAGGCCCAACGCTCGCAGTAGACAAGCTTTAGTTTTTACCTTTTGTTGGAGACCATTAATCTGTTCCATGATCTGTTCACCCTGAAATCGAGCAATGTATAATACCCCTGAAGTAAATCCAAAATTTAGCAATTCTTGAGAAGACTTAGAGAATGGTTAACAGGGCCACCTTTCTATCTATTACACGGCTTAATCCTGCTTCGAGGGCTTTTTCTAGCTGCTGCAGCTCCTCTATTGACAATCCTTCAAGCTCCTCTCCTCTCATCTGTCTGTAATTGATGGAAAGTATTTTAGTTAACAAGATATCAATGCATAAGGTTTAATCACCACATATCACAATTTGGAAAACAGACCTCAGTTGAAGGCTCATATCTGCAACTTGTTTGCTCAAACTTGCATGCTTGCTATTCTCTAACTAAAAAACAACATACTGCTGCTGATTAACATTGTTGAGCAGTAAACAAAATATAAATGACAATAACTAGTGATTTATGACATCAAATAATAATGCACACACAGGACATTTGACAATTAAGAGATTCTAAAATATTAACCACTAACAAGCTAGAAAATAAAACACATGCTTTTCTCAGAAAGTTATAAGCATGTATTCTGGTTCTAATGAATTGATCTAATCGAAGTAAAAAACAGTTTCCTAAATTGAGGGGAAACAAATAACCTTATAACACACACAGCTAGAGAAACTAAGGTATGCTTTGAGAAAACTATTAGTGTTGAATAACTTCAAATAGATCCATATAAATAACTCATTCCACATAGCATTTAGTGAATTGCTTTGTTCAAAACATAACATATTGACACTTAATTTTGATTTCCCCTCAATATGGGCCCTCATCTGCAGGGCCTGTAAAGCCTTGACATCACCCAGAAAGAGACTTGAACTTCAACTTATAGCCATACACTAGTATTCCAAAATCCAAATAAGAACCAAGCCAAGGGGATGCATACAATTCACTATGGATGCAGGTTGAGACAAGGGCCATGAAATGCAGCCATACACAGGACCTTGGCTTATCACAGCATTGATTAAAGCTGTGGCTGTTCAACTAACCAGTTCCTAATGGTGAAATTTTCTCTTCATGCATGAAAGAGCTGTTATTTCCACAGTAATACTGCTGACCTGGCTCAAGCTTTTCAAATGAGGCTTAAACCAGGCCTATTTTTCACCTCGAACTTGATCTTTCACTTTACATCCCAAGAATGGTATGCAAGGACTAAATCAGCCCTTCTAAGATATCTTCTAGGTTCATAATCCAAAAATGACAAACATCAGGTTTAAGGCATAAAGGGATGTTTGGTATGGTACATAATGCCATGCAATCCATAATCCATATCTTCAATGTAGCCACCTTTTGTTCTCTGATTCCAGATAATTCGGTCCTAAAACTCTTTTTAGTTGTAGCAGAGAAAGTTCAGTTCATATATTGTCTGTTCTCCAAAGAAAGCTAAAAACTGGTGCATCCAATGATTCTCACCACCTCCTATGTCTGATATCTAGTTTGTTAGGTAGTGAACCTAAAGATTTTTAGTAAGCGAGCAAGACTACTTGTTTTTCAAGTTCATCCTACCTAATGCAGCTTCATATTCTCTTCAGTTCAATATTATTTCTCCATCATGCAACATAATTCCAAAAAATTGTATTGATTCTTGTGGAAGAAACCCCTTTCCTTGAAGGGAAACCATCTTCCTTCCCAGTAGTTGATGCAACCTGTAATGATTACTGGGGTTTGCGCATTAGAAAAGTTAATGTAAGGTGTTGTTTTAAACAGGGGTGCAGTTGATAGTTGAGCCATGTCTTTCGTGACCCTCAATGTGTTTTGAGGGCCAATGTGTTCCAAAACGGCAGTATGCTTTATCCCATGTACTATGAAGGTGTTCATTACTCAAAAGAGTCAAAGTAAACAAGTCATGTAACATTCCAGCTTAGAGAGTCAGGAGTAACCATTCTACTAATTTAATTTTCTTTATACCAAACAAAATGTCAAAAATCAACAGAATTACTTGATGATGGACAACCTGGACTTTATAAAAACTAAGCTTAACCATAATTTGCAAGGGTTTTAGTGCTTCATCTAGCATAATGAGCCAAAACGTAAAAGATGTATAAGAATTGACAATAACTAATGAGGTAGAGAGTAAAAAATAATCCTAATCCTTCAACATATATGCATATAGCTAACTTCACTGTTTTGACAATGTATATTTGATAGACATGGTATTGGCACATAATTCATTGTTTGCTCTCCGCCAAACTCATAATGGCATTTGTTTACCCATATCAGAGACTTAAGTCACCATACCTTCTCCACATCACACTGTCCACACGACCATAGTCAATATGCAAAAATAAATCTAGTTTTGTCTCTTTTATATTGTTATATACTTACTCTTTAGAGCTCATATCCCTTCCACCGATACATGCATTGGTTATCACCACAACAAATACACTCGCGGAGAGAGAGGGAGAGACATAGAGGGCTTGGCCGCTTGCAGTAATGGTGAGTCATGACTGGAGGACCAGCGATCAATGCGACGGATTGAGCCTGAAAATAGGAGACAGAAGAGGGCTTGGCCTGAAAATCGGTGGTGGTGGGAGGGTTGAGCGTCGGGTCACTCGCCGACAACTGGAGCTTCGACATCAGCTAAAGGGCATTGATGAGGATTGCCAAAAGCGGGGCAATGTCGTCACGAAGGACCAAAGGAGGAGGTGGTTGTCATTGAAACAGGGGAGATGGATTCTGGATTAGATCCCAGTAATTCCTTGATAGAATCTGGCCAGTTGACATAGCTTGCCGTAGGCACAGTGGAAGAGAAGCTGTTGGTCACATGGGAGGGGTATCTCGGTTTTAGCAAGGCCTCAAGGAGAGCAGCACAGAGAAGAAAAACTCAAGAAAACAAAAAACAAAAAAAAAAAAAAAAAAGAAAAAAGAAAAAAGAGAGGAGAAAGAAGGGTTACAGGCAGCAGTGGGGCATCAAGGGGATAGGGAGGATTTAACTAAGGTGCACTGAAGATTTTCCACGGAATCGAGAAGTAGATGAAGTCAGGTGGGAAATGCCCCAACCCTAAAATCTAATCCCTATACTCTCCTAGTAGTATTCAAACTCCATTCTGATTTCTATTTCGATTTCAATCATGAATCAAACACATCAAAGGATATGGCTATTTTGATTCTCGTTCCAATCCATTCCTATTTCGATTCAATTTCGGCTATGAACCAAACGCCCCCTCAATCTCCTTCTCCAACTCATACAAGGAATCCGCCTTGGACTGGGTCTATCGCCATGTCAAAGGACCGAGCCTCATTCTGGTGAGGCGTCAAGCCAAATGTCGGATCTCACACTGAGCTTTGCCCAAAGATTAACATAATTTACTTAAATCCAGGCCCGGCCTGACTCAACCTTCAAGCCTACCTTCCAAGCCCAAACACAATCCTTACTTGGGCTTCAAGCCAGGCCTCGATCTTCATAATCATTTTTCATTTTTTAAAAATACTAAAAATATTTAAAAATATTAAATATGAATTCTTAAGTATTGACAACAACATTCAATATATTTGTTATTCCACTGAGTTCGCATATCAATAAAAATTATCAATTAAGTCTACAAATATATCAAACATAAACAAATAATACAAGAAAAATAAAAAGGGGATTTGGTCCGGCTTTAGTTGCCAGTCCTGAGCCTAAACCATTTATCAAATGGGTCTGCTTCTAGGCCCCAGCCTGGACTGTGAACTAGTCAAATTTAGACCCAACAAATGAGGCAGGAATCAGCTGGGGATGTGCCCCAGGTTTACAAAAGATGGTGACATGTTGGGCATGGACAGAGAGCAAGTGCCAAATTCACTGCTGGAGTGTCTGGGATAGTTGCTGCGAATATTCAAAATGAAATGTAACATATAGCTGGATGAAGCAGGAGCAAGAGTAGTGGGACAGAGAGCAGAAGTGGTCAAAGCTGAAGCAATAGATAACAACTGAGAGGAGCAAGGAGAAAGGGAAAGAGGAATAGAAGAAGTGGATTGAGGGGCAACAAGATAAAGTAATTGTGCATTCAGTATCTATATAATAATAGTAAAGTGATACATGGATATTAAAGGTGGCATTCTATGTTGACTTGATCTTCCATAGCGCCACGTGTCAAATTTTATTTTTTAAGATTACAAAGCTATCTATCTATCTATCTATATAATAATAGTAAAGCGATATATGAATATGAGGGACAGCATTCCATGTTGACACATAAGATATAAGATAATCTCCCGCAACGTCACATATCAAATTTTATTTTTTAGAGCTACGAAGCTATCTATATCTATATAATAATAGTAAAGTGATACACGAGTATCAAGGGTAGCATTTCATGTTGACACATAAGATTATAAGATAATCTCCGCAATACCATATGTCAAATTTTATTTTTTAGAGCTACGAGACCATTTCAATCCGACCACCGCCTTAAGCTTCTCTTTATATAATAATAGTAAAGCGATACATGGGTATTAGGAATGATAGTCTGTGTTGACATAGATTATATGATAATCTTCCGCAACGCCATATGTTAAGTTTTATTTTTAAGAACTACGAGACTATCTATATCTATATAATAATAGTAAAGTGATACATGTATATTAGAGGTGACATTCTATGTTGATACATAAAATTATAAGATAATCTCCCGCAACGCCATATGTCAAATTTTAATTTTTAGGGCTATGAAACTATTTCAATCTGACCACCACCTCAAGCTTCTCTCGATGAGGCGAGATGTGGTTTTGTTTAGCCCGCACCGAGTGAGCGAGCGAGCCCTAGAAGCCTTCAGAGATTTGGCCAATGGCGGAGAGGCGACCAACGACATTTGGACCATGGATTCTGAACAACACCACTCTTTGTTATCATTCTCTTGGCGGTTCATGTCTTGGCCTTGGTGTGTACCCTCTTCTTCGATCATGGAATCCCCTTTCTCTATCTCTATCTTTTTTAAGTGATCCATCTCTATGTATTGGATCAAAGAGTTAAGCTTTGTTGCCTCCGCTTTAGGCCTATTGGATGTATAAATAGGCTACCCAGAAGCAATGCCCGCGAAGGAAGATCCATTAGATTCATAAGATATATGTTTCTTTGGGATTTATCACATATTAGGAGGTTTTTTTTTAGTCCCGTACATTTTAAAAGTCCCACAAATTGTCATGTTGTTCCCTTTTTCAATCATAACTTTATAGAGGAATATAAGACATACAATTTTTTTTTAATTTAATGGATTGAATGATCAAGTTAGTGAGAGTGGTAGAATTAAACTTTCAAACTTTCCTGTAAACTTATCTCAAACATAAGATGCCCCACGATAGTTTTGTAATTGGTTAGTTTTTAGTATACCAATATAGATGTTGTGTTTTGTAATCTGATTGCCAAGACAAAATTTAGATTGGAGGTTGGAATGCACTCTGTCGAGGATTACTTCATAACCTTGCAATGATTCTATAAACATGAGTATTCACAACATAAGCATTAAGTACAATAACTATATTTTTGAATTCATATTTAATACAAAAGGTTACCAGAGCGAAACTACATTTTATAGATAAAGTAAAGCAAATTTTCTTCCCTTCTTGACTAAAATTAAAATTATTCCTAAAGACTCAAAAGCCAACTACCTCACAAACTGAGTTGTAACAACTATAACTATGACCAAACTTTTGAAAATGCTCAATATATAGCCTTCAATTTTGATCTTTATTTCAACGTAATTAAGTTAACTAACATATGTGGATCTTAACTATGACAATATTGTATGATTGCCTCCATGTTTTGTAACTAGAAAAGAATGCATCGAAGTGATAATGCCAGAGCATAATTATGTGCTCACTATAAAGGGTTTTCTCCTGTTACTTATAAGCTTTAATGCTACAAATTCATGTGTTAGAATTATCAACATAAAATTTAGAAAAATAGAGCTTTCCTCTTTATGTCAAATAATTTATATTTTATTTCTGATGCTGAAAGAATATATTCTACAAATCTATCTTATAGCATTCTTGATTTTTGGATTCACTAACATGAAACATAAAAAAATATCATTATTATTAAATCAATTAAACCCCGCATTGCGGGGGTTGAGTGCTAGCACGTTATTATGTATTATAAGTTATGTATAATTTCTTTTTGGCTATGGACCAGGCTCAGGACAGGCACGATGTACCCAAGCTTGACCAAAGTCTCCTGGGGCCTAGATCTTTTGGCCTGCCCTGTGTCCAAAAAAATTTACCACCAAGACAAGCCTATTGGGAAGCCGGCTCAGCCTAGGAGCAATAGCAGCTCTCACCATACTAGATTCATTTCAACTCAAACTTCAAAAGCAAATAAATCTCTTGGATGCTCTTCCTCTTTTTATTTTCACTTGTCTCATTCATTTCAAGCAAAAAATTTCCTAGGACTTATCTTTTAAGTTTCATCAGGGGAGAAGTATTCATCATTTGATGTTAGAACTTGATGTAAATACTTCGGGGTTACAATTGCATGTAGAAGCCATTCTCCCTGAGATCATGGAACAATACAAAGAACATTCCACATACTATTTAAAAGATCAATTATTTTGCACAAGTGATTACAAATAGACTAGACATAATGGCCGTACGTTAAAAATGTGTGTATCTGATTGAACAAAGATCAGCCATTCTCACACAGTAGAATATAGATTTAAGAAATAGTAAACAATGAACATTGAGGAAAAGGCTCAATAAAAAAACATGGTATAACCAAAATAAATAAAATAAACATTCAAGGACATGGTAAAATGGAAATATACCATCAAACAGACTCGTTTGCATGGCTTGCCTCTATCACATGGTCTACACAGATAAAAGAAACTAGAGAAAACAAATGAACATACAATTATTACCAGCACTTATTATTATTAAGCATATGCCATGACCAGTTTCATCAGCATATAAAGGTAAGCTGGTAGCAAATTATGAAAAGAGATCATGGAGTATCTTACATTTAAGTCAAGGGGGGGTTGGTCTGGTTTCTGTAGGTTCTTTGAATGCATGCTGTGCTTTTCAATGATCTCCTTCATGCTTCAAAGGCAAAAAAAAGCAAGGGAATATATTAGTTAAGAAAAATAAAAAGCGCACAAATATCCACTCTAAAAAATTTACTCATTAAAGTTTGTTTCACGTACTACTACAGGTTATGAAAATATTTAATGATAGAGAGACTCATTTTTGAAGAACTTGCAACTTCCCAGTAAAATTAGCAGGATCTCTCTGATGATGGTGCTATGCTGTCCAAGTTGTAATTGCATCATGACTGAAGGCTGAAAACTTAAAGTATTATGATGCCCTTCTGAAGTGAAAATTTCAGTTTGCATAGACCAAACAATTTATTCATGCAGTAACTAAGATAGTCTAAATGCCTTCCTGTTAAGATAAACGTAAAAATATATTTCCATAAGAAGTCTTCAGTCGCTTCCTAAATTGTGTGATTTGAATGAAGGCTCAAGGTCCTATGCTCATAATCATTCATTTAGACAACATCAAAGCAAGATCAATAGAATCAAAATATACAGGTTGCATTCACTAAAAGATATAACAGACTTCATAAAATGGAGAAGGTTCAAGAAGTTTCCAAGAGAATGTTTAAGTTAGAAAATAATCACCATGCTTAATCCAGAATCCCAGTACAAAAATAATGTTACTGATGGTGATGACAATGTGTTAATTGATTCGCATGTTCCATAAATTAATAGATTGGAGCCTGATATTTGAAGACAACTAGTCAAAAGTATGAATTTGTTTCCTTTGCTGTACTACACTAATATTATATGTTTAAGCATCAATTATTCTAATCAAAATTGATAAAATTATCAGAGCAAGTCATTGAGGCTGAATTTATTATTTCTTTGGAGCTTAGACACTTGACGTCTAATGTTTTGTCACAAGTGCACCTATGAGATTCTTAAAATCCTCTACATAATCTTGTTATTTCCCAATAATCAACTCTATTTAGTTGTCCTTATTCACCTGTTACCACAACAAGGAATGCTCTGGAAATGAACTCTCTCATTACAGCTGTGCTGCTGCTGGAGACCTTACATGGGGTGGACTACATAGAGACATCAATGCTCCGCATGGGCATGGACGGGCAATGCTGCCGCTGGACACTTTATTGGAGGTAGGCTGCTTAGGAATATTGACGTTCCGCATGGATGTGGAGGGTGATATTGTTAGACTTATCATCACTCATGGGAATAAAGGACAGGCATCATTTAAGCAAGACTTCAATGGTTTCAATTTATTTTAGCAGATCTGCTATGGGAGGTGATACTTGGCTATATGGTTTCCAAAGATATAGAAATTATGGGACTGTATATAGGGCTCAAGGAAAAAGAGAGCAATGCGCATGTTTATCAGACCTTTTTTAGCATGCATCCTGATACTAACATCATGACATCCCCAGTAATTGTTCATGAGCTGTGACGCTATTATACTATAAATTATCATCTCCTTCATAAAGACAAATGGTTAATGAATTCTGATTTAGAAAAGAGTAGATATTTTTTAGTGACATGATATTTGCTTTTAGCTCCATGAACTAATATTTTATAGTAGGTATGTAAGTATGTAAAAAGGCATACTAGATCCCAGATGCTCAAAGTCAATTGTCATTAATAGTTGATGCTTTATAATTTGTTAGTTCATAACCAATTAATAAGTGATCTTAGAGATGCCTTGGTTATTGAGTTTCAATAAGAAAGCAAATCGGTTTAGAAGCTTTTATCAGAAAATAAATGTGATGGATTATACTAAACATGAACCGAGCTATAAAAACATGTTTTCCTAACTTCTACTGTCCTTTTTTCCAAATCCATGATATTCTTTCTTTTCCTAATTTTGTTTGAACTTAAAATAAATTTCTAATTCGAAACCACAAAATGTATGCATGACATGAATTGAGCAAGATCATAGACCAATATAACATTTTAACTAGTGACTATTAAGACCAATTTTATAGATTTTTAGTAAGACAATATAGGCACCTTATAGATTTGATATAGAGCCCTAATTTAACATGATCATAGTTCATTAAGCTTGTGATTTTCATAATTATTTATTAACTAAACCCAAAATTTGATCTCTCAATGATCGAATCCAAACTTAAAATTATTTTTAAAGAGAGTTTTTCCAAAATCTTGGATTCACTGCTATTCTAATTGTATTATATTTCCAGTTTACAAAATGACTTGTTTCATATACTAAATCATCAGTAATGTTTATTGTGTATGATGCATAATCCACACAATATACCCACAATGAAAAAAGCAGTTAAGTTAAAGATAATTTTAGACAGATTAAGAACATTAAACTTCTCACTTATTATTGGGCTACTTCTATGAGTGAAAAGAAACAAAAATAGAACATCAAAACACCTTTTGCCCCTTCTAAGGATAAGAAATCCTTCTTAGCTAGCACATACTGAGAAAATACTCAGAAAGGCCCTAGAAAAAAGACATTCAAGAAGACTTGCACAATTTGAACAAAAAGGCTAATTTAGTTACCTGCATCTGGACTTCAGATATTGCATCCAAGTTGCAGTTAGACAAATGCAGGTGTCCGATTGTTTGCAAATGAGCCAAACTTAAACTGCTGAGTTGCACCCCGAGGCCATCATATTGCATCTAGGTATGAAGCCAAAGATGGCCACATATCAAGATGTAGCCTCCAGTTGTTGCCTTAAAGGGCTACCATCACCTCCTTTTCTCTCCAATAATTATATGATAATAATGTTACTGTGACTTTAACCAAAATTATAACGATATAATCATAATTTTATAATTTAGTTCTTATATATGATAAAATAATAATTATCATAACATCATTTTATATAACTATAATATGATATAATAATATAATTATAATTTGAAGGAATATAAATATAATAATTATTTTTATAATAGCATGATAATAATTATAGTAGCATGGTTGTATCATTAAAACAAGATAACGTTATAATTATATGAATTGATATTATATTATAATACTAATTATAATATGTAATAACCTATATTACAGTACTTTATATTATATTATGTATTATTATATATAATATTATTATATTATATTATCATATATTATACCATATTATGTTATATGAAATTGTATTTTATTATGATTAATATAATGTAATACAATACTTATAGAATAGGATTTTTTTTATAATAGCATGATAATAATTATACTAATATGGTTGTATGACTTGTATCATTAAAACAAGATAACATTATAATTATATGAATTGATATTTTATTATAATATATAATATCCTACATTATAGCGTTTTATATTATATTATACATTATTATATACAATATTATTATATTATATTATCATATATTAGAGGCAAATGCTACAGTGCTCTAAAGGTCATTATCGTCATTTCTGTTTTCAAAAAACTTTCACCATTGGATTAAGAAGCAACGATCACAGATGGGGTACCGATTGTTTCCCGTAGTCAGTTACGATCATGGCTGGTGCGGATAATTTTTTTCAAACTTCCAGTGGCAAATTAGCAAGAAGATGAATGGTTTAGGACGGTAAATTTTCAGAAGATTACAAGCATTTTCAACATTGGTTTCTTCCTCGTTCATGATCCGTGGCTTCCTCATCCCTGATCTGTTAGCGAGAGGAGGGGGCGGCGATGCCGCCGACGTAGGGAGGCCGCCGATACGTGAATGCTACAGGTGAGAGGAGGGGCGACGAAGGGAGGGAGCACTGAAGGGAAGGGCCCACGTGAGGAGGGGGCAACCGATGAGAGGAGGGGGCGGCCGTGAGGAGGGGGCAACCGATGAGAGGAGGGGGCGGCCGATGCTACCCTGGCAGAAAGGCTGCGGCATCAAGAGGCCACTGGACGGCCAGACATGCTGGGCAAGAGGAGGGGGCAGTGACACTGCCAGCACAGGGAGACCACCGACGTGGGGAGGCCGTTAGTACATGGATGCTATGGGTGAGAGGAGGGGGGGCAAAGGGAGGGGGCGATCAAGTGGAAGGCCAACGCCTGCCCACGTGAAGAGGGGACAGACAGCAAGAGGGGGCAGCTGATGCTGCCCTCGCAGGGAGGCCACAGCACAGGGACGCTACCAGCATTGCCGGCACAAGGAGGCCGCCGGCGTGGGAAGGCCGCCGGTATGGAGATACTATGGGCGAGGGGAGGGGGGCGGCGAATGGAAGTGGGGCACTGAAGGGATCAGAGAATGATGAGGAAAGTGAAGCAAAAATAATAATAATTAAAATTTAAAAAAAAACAATTCCGATTACTGCTTGGTAACCTATTGGGATGAAAATTCCTTAATTAACCTCAAATAATTAATGGTCAGGATGCTCCCTAGACCCTAATCTTCTATAAAATATATTTAAGGAGCACTATAGCACAACCCTATATTAGATCATATTATGTTATATGAAATTGTATTTTATTATGATTAATATAATGCAATATAATAATTATATAATATGATATAATGATCTAATAGCATCAATGGAGGTAACTTTATCATGTCAGTTGCAAGGTAACTACGCCGTTTCCATATGAGACAACCACATATATATAGGATATATATAGCTGTATTTTTCAGATGCCGGCAAGCCAAACAGACACTTGCAAATATAACTGCAGCATTCCTTTTTGCAATTACATCCAGAAATGCAAGCAACCAAACAGCCCCACATTGTATCTAAGCTCAAAAACCAAGCACAACAGCTCAAATTAAAATCCATTGCTAAAGTAATATATTCACATAGCACCTAATTAGTGCTATATCTGATAAATTGAAAATATTTACAAATAATTCAGGCTGCAGTTTTAGATTCAAAATCCTGTTAGTTGATTTGTCCCAAGCCAATAGAAATGCAAATTTTACAATGACAACACCTTTGTTGATAATAATCTAATGCAGTAGAATTCAGGTACAAAGATAAAAGCTATGACAAACTTGAGCAAATGATTTTTTTTTTTTTTTTAATGTTTTGGCAGAGGGCTGGGTGGGTTTTACGTGTTAGGGGGTACACAAACAAGCCATATAGGCCAAGCAAACAGTAAATCCACTTGTGAATTCCCAAAGTCGCACTGTGGAGAATCTCAAGTTGCCAGAAGGAAAGAAGATGGGGCAGTTCCCAAGCAAGACAGCTGTTGAACTATTAGTATTCTTTAAACTTATAAAACAATAAATCTCTTAGTTACACAGCGTAAAGAACGGCTGCATTCTTAGTTTTATGAAGCGGCGTTTATGTTCTTTTTATAACTGTGTTTTTTCTAACAGTGTTAAAACAAATATTTTTTTTTTAAATAGCAGCGATGTTGCAATTTTCTGTACTCTAATCTTGCATCAGTTCCTAGCTGAGTTCTTCTAATAGAAAAAATAGTGGCTAGTATTATTGTAAAAATCAATAATTTCAAATAGTGACAAAGAAACAAATTTCCACCTGTTTAAGAGTCAATGAAAGCTTGTTTTCAATCAAAACAATGACTCGACAATGACTTTATGGCATATAGCTAAAACACTCAAAATTGTCTGGATTTGGCTTTATCCCTCTTTTGTGTGAACCAGTTAAACTCTCAAATTTGATTTTCATTTTTCTACTATTATATACTTCCGTTCTGAATTTGCAATATACTGATATCATACTCAATCTTGCAAAAATTTTTTCTTCATAATTTCAAATACGAAGCATTTCTATGCAAAATATTTGTCATTGTGATTTCAAACACTGAGAATTTCTATCCAGAATATTCTCATTTATAGTGACCCAGATCAAAGATTCCCACAAATATGTAATATGATCATTAATAGAGCATTGCTCCAAGATATAAAATATGGCTAGTTCCACAAAAAGAAAGAAGAAATGTTGTAAATGACCTAATACAATTTTAAATGAGAACAAGCCTTCCTTCTTTGGCACAATGAAGAGACGAGAGGTCATGTGCATATTACAGTGGTAAGTTAGGAAGAAAACCGTAACATGAATTTGATTTGATTAGCACAATTCCAATTAATCTTACCCCGGTTGACTAATAGGGGGATGATACGATCAAGGCATGCATTAAGGCTCAAAAATGATTAGAACTATAGCTGCTCCAGAAAACTTGAGTTGACAAATAAGGCGCTGACAAATGTTTCTAATCAACAGGAATTTTTTTTTTTTTTTTTATAAGTTATAGCAGTGCATATGTTGGAAGATAGCAATTTTCTAAATTAGCAAGTAATTTTTTTTAGAATGAAACTACCAGAAGATATCCTTGCAGATAGGTTTTCCAAAGGAAAGGAAAATTCTTCAACCTAATCGGTAAGAAAAAGCAAGACACCTCACTGGAGTCTTCTCATCCCATGTTTTTAAATGAAGGGTACTTCAACCGAAAGGTGACAAGCTCAGAAGAAAATGTCGTGTTATTACAAAGTAATTTGAGGTAGAATAACTCCATGGTCATCCATACGGTTGAATCTTTTATCTCATCATCTTAACCATTACAAATCTAAATAGGAAAGCTCTATTTCTTTGAAAGAAGTTACCAAAATAACTACACTGATGTTAAATCTAGTCCATGCATGAGCATTTACAACCACAGAATTTTGCCAGAAAGAACTATTAGTAGTTCATTTTTCTCATTTAATTATCACACTTGTCTTATTGGTTTGACTTAGCATCCTACAAAGATCAGTAACACTTTGTTGAGTTGCAGTTGTCATGTAACTAATAGTCAAGCATCATTCTTACAATATTAATTTCTTCTAATCATTATATCCAAACAGCTCCTAGTCATCCTCAAAAGAAAGGCAAATTCATATACATAGTTTTTATCAAAGCATGGTTAACTACATTATCTGGACAACTTATCTACCAAACTAATGAAACTATGAACAGCCCTGCACTTCACAAATATCCATCAACTAATAAAGCTTAGTGACATTATTGAAATACAAAGACTAGTTAATGCTTAATTAATCATTGTTGCGTATGTCACTCTATCAAGCCTGGAATATTTGTTTTTTCAGAAAAATACAAGCCCAAATTGTCAACCAAAAAAGCTAAATAGATACTTAGCCTTTGATTCTTTAAGATCTTTAAAGCTCTTCCAACTTGCTAAACTTTATAATCTCTCACTCTCAAACCCAATACTTTACCCACTTCATATTGCCATTCTTGAAGATCTGTCTAAAAGTTGTCTTTTGGACTACGTCTAAATCACTGAAGGGATTTACTTCATATTGCCATTCTTGAAGATCTGTCTAAAAGTTGTCTTTTGGACTACGTCTAAATCACTAAAGGGATTTCCTTTGCTTAAAAGGTTTAAGGATATTTATCTTAATAGTTATTGTATATTGTCCGCTCTGGCCCATAGGGCCCACGGTTTTAGCCTTTAAAAGATGCCTCACGTGGGAAAGATTTTTCTCTCCTTATAAGCACTAATCCCCTTGGCTCACAACCGATGTGGGACTATTGGTGCCCTCCACATTATTAAAATCACAACAATTACAAAAATCATGGATGTTGGCCCTGATTACTGCGGGATATACATTTATGAGTCTACCCGTCTAAAAAGGAGATCAATATACGCAAATCATTAAGAAGCAACCCAGTTGCCACATTTTGTTCTACTTACTATATATGTTTTTAACTTCTTTATTGTTCTTTTGCAAACACTTGCAACATGTTCATCATTTGTACCTACGACCTCTTTATTCCTGACGGATAGTTTTCTGTTCCCTCTGAGTTTCTGGGCCAATGACCAAAATACTTCCAAGATCCAATACATAAAATACTGTACAAATCGAGTGCTTGCTCTCACTGGGAACTCTTATCTCTCTCTCACTACAGATCCTACACTGTCTAAACACCGTTTTCTACAATAACCAGCTTATATATATATTTCTCGACACACAAAGCTATTTGCACCACAGTTCCACCCTCTCGTCCTCCTAACCAAAACTCCACATCTAGAATCAAGAAATCAGAAACTTAAAGACTCCACATATACATCTAACCTCGATCAAATCTTGAACAAAATCTTTCTTTCCACAGTACCTGGAGCTCGAGTACTCGTAGAGCTTGCCGGTGGACGAGAAGACGATAAGGGCGACCTCGGCATCGCAGAGGATCGAGAGCTCCTCCGCCTTCTTCAGCAGTCCCCTCCTCCTCTTGGAAAACGTCACCTGCCTCGCTGTCGCGTTGTCTATCTTCCTTATCTGGATTTTCTCCCTCACCATTGATCCTAATATGCACCAGACCTAAAAAAACACAGATAATAATAATATTATTATTAATAACAATAAAATAAAAGAGAAGAGCAACAAAAAGAATAATAACAGGGAGGAGAAGTAGCAGAAGAGCACAAAAATAAATGATGCTTTTAGGGAAAAAGAGCGCCAAGTTTCCAAATTAAGCCACCAATCAAAAACCCTAGGTTTTCTTGGGGGGAAGAAGAAAAGCAAACAGAAAAAGAGAGCAAGAGAGAGAAAGAAACCCACCGATCTAAGGTGGGTTAAGGCCTCGAGAGGAGGGAGTTTTGCCTCCGACGGGGCGTCTGGGGAAAAGCCAGGAGCAATAAAGAGAGAAGAAGAGGAAGGCAGTGGGGAGTAGGAGACCCCTCTTTTATGGTAAAAATATACACCACCTCTCTTTTCCTTTCTTGCTTGCTTTCTTCCTTCCTTTCTTCCTCCCCCCTCACGAGTCGCCACCACCTCCTGCCTCTCTGTCCCTTTCGCTGCTGCAGCGGCTACTGCACTGCCAATCCGAATTAATGGTCAGAGTACGATGGCCAGCAATTCTCCTGGCCAAAAAAAAAAAACAAAAAACAAAAGCTTGTTTGTAACGCATGATGTGGAAAATAAGACGCTGTTTACGCTTTCTCGTCGAAAGTTGGTGCCCCCGTTTTGGACGGTTCCGCCTTCCTGGCTCTCGGGAACCGTGTATGTCGCTCTAAATAGCAAATATGATGCATAGATGTGAGGTTTTGGTGCAAAAGTTTGTCACGGTGACTTTGTATTCCATATTGGATACCGTCCGATGGAGGTACATTAAAGAACTGGGAAAGGTTTTGTGCGCATACATGATAGTCTATTAGTTCCGCTACTTTACGCTACTTTTTCCCGTTGGTTGAGATGGTTGTGTCCGTACGGAGTGGGGCCCGGGAACCATGACCAGATGCTAAGTAGTACACGTGAAATCGGGAGCTAATGGAAATCTTCTCCCGATAATAGAGACGTATTAATTAATAATTAATAATGGATATGCCAGAAGCCTGCCCTCCGGGGCACTGCATCTGTTATCCAATCAAATTTAAAGTTAGCGGCTTTTTCTTTTCTTTTTTTTTTTGATGCAGAAAATCCGGAAAGGGGGGGGGGGGGGTAGGATTTTTTTTGTTAAATATTATTTTTAAAATATTTATTTCTTAATATATTTTTTTAATTTATTTTTTAAAATACAGTAGTTTGGAATAGGTGGCATGGACATGACGAAGCCGTATGTTGGGTATGCGGCTTCGAATGATATAGATAAAAAAATTAAATTTAAATTTAATATTAAATTTAAAATTAAAATCATATGTTCAAAGGTGGAATTTTATTTTTAACAGGCGGTTTTTTTTTTCTACTACAAAAAAAAAAAAATTTTCCTCCTCTCAATCAAGGAGTATGAATACAGAAGTGCGGACAGTAGTCAGTGCTCACATAAAGCCACAAGGGCTCGGATTCATCGGTGTCGTAAGAGAGAAGGAAAGGGGATGGCGGTGGGGCGAGGCCGCAAAGGGTGCGAGGCGGGTCGCACGGGGTGCATCAGGATCGGAAAGGGGAGAAGGCTTGGTGCCGTCAAAGCCGAATACTACACGAACGATGGATGCGACGTAGACAATAATAGGGTGGGGCCACGGTAGGTGTAGTGTGAACGACGACAACCTGAGCCTCATCAAACGACCGTAGATCAATGAGGGCGGTTTGGGGGGGGTTGCGGTGGGAGGAAGGGAAGGGAAGGGGAGGGGATCAACAAGGGCCGGGGGGCTGTGTCGCGACGGGAGGAAAGGAAGGAGGAAAAAAAATTAAATATATAATATAAATATATATATATATATATATATATATATTCGAGGAGAGGAGAGGAAATAAATATTATTATTTTAAAAATTTTATTTTAAAAAATTAATAAAAAATATTATTTTAAAAAAATATTATTTTATAATAATAATAATTTATTTTTAAATAATAATAAATTAATATTTTAAAAAAATAAAAAATAATATTTTAAAAAATAAAAGTAAGAGAGGGAGAAGAGATGAAAATAATAATAAAAAATATCATTTTTAAAAAATAAAATATTATATAAAAAAGATAATGTGTAAGCAGAAGATCTAAAAGTTTTTCTATCTCTCTTAGCTAGGGAGATGGTGGTGAAGGCACCATAGGCGAGCAAGAGGACGGATGGTAGAATCGAACGAGGGAGCACTAAAAGTTGTCACAAGTGCGGACGGAGGAGGCATGGGTGAAGGATAGAAAGCATGCATTCGTCGGGGCTGGGAGAGGTAAAGGAAAAAAAATATATTATTATTTTATTAATAATAATAACTTGAATAATAATATTATTATTTTATTATTATTTTTTATTTTTTATCTTTCCCTTTTATAACAAGAATAATAATATATTATTATTTTATTATTAATCATATAATAATAATAATTTAATTATTTTACACTAAAATAACATTTTATTGTTAATCAAATAATAATGTTTTATTAGTAATCAAAAAATAATAATATTTTATTATTAATAAAATAATAATATTTTTATTATTGCTAAAATAATATTTTATTATTAATCAAATAATAATAATATTTTATTTTAAAAAAATAATAATAATTTATTATAATATTTTTATTATTATTTAAAAATAATATTTTTTAAATAATATTTTATTATTAATTTTTTGAAATAAATTTTTAAAATAATATGTTATCATACAAATAGTATTTTAAAATTAATAATAAAAATATTATTTTAAAATTTTATTTTGAAAAAAAATATTATTATTTTAAAATTAATATATTTTTTCTTCTTCTACGGCTTCAAGTATTATTAATATTCTTTTCTTTTTATCTTTTTTCCTTCTCCCTTCCCTTCCTCCGCGACACCCCGTGCCTCCCCTCTGTCGATCCCCTTCTCTTCCCGCGACACCCCCCTTGCCACTGCCTTCACCAATCTGCGGCCGCCTGGTTAGGCCTAGGTCACGATCATCTGCACTGCACCTGCCGCGCTCTGCCCCACCACCGTCTGTGCCGCACCCGCTGTCTGCACTATATCAAACTCTGCACGACCATCAAATCCCCTCTCTTCTTCTGGCTCCGACACCACCAACCCCCTTCTCTTCCATCTTCGACCTCGAGTGTCTTCCGTACCCCGCACGACCACCCCTACACCCTCTGCGGCTCCATCCCACCATCGTCCCCTCCCTTTCTGTCCTCCGGCCCCGACGAATCTGAGCCTCCGTAGCCCGCACGAGCACCGACGATCATCTGCGCTCCTCGATAAAGCGGAGCGAAAAAAAAAAGCTTGCACGGGTGAAGAAAAAAAAAAGAAAAAAAAATCGTATATTGAAAATACGTTTTCACTGGAATCACATTTTCAATGTACTATTTTAATTTTAAATTTAATATTTAATTTAAATTTTTATCTACTTCGTTTGAATGTGATTTCAACTTGAAACTGCATATTGAACATGCGATTTCACTACGTCCATACCACCTCATCCAAACTACCATATTTTAAAAAATATTTTTTAAAAAATAAATTAAAAAATAAATATTTTAAAAATAATATTTTAAAAAAAATCCGGGGCCGCGGGTGGGGGAGGGGGGCTTTTGTAAAGTAAAAATCGTTTGGTTTCCCAAAAAAAAAAAAAATCGCGTGAAATTCAAAAGAGAACAGAAGAGTGCCCATTTAACAATCAATATCCACTTATTAATTACTCAGTTAACTATAAAACTGAAAATTGTTCTTTAGGTTGAAAAGATATAGATTAAACACTGTCATTTTTTAGATTTCCAGCAAGTGCAATGTATGTTGAAGAAAATATAATTATAATTTTTTTGATTATATTATTATAAATTTAAAAAAAAAAATTGATTTTATTTTTATTTTTATTATATTGTTATTGTTACCACTGATCTGCCACTGCAGAATATCTCCATGGACTTGCGAGACAACAAACAATAGTCAGAGAGTTCATCAGTGGAAGGCTTAAATTAGAATGAATTTGAGATGGGAATGAAGGAAGAAAATAGAGAGACATAATTTTTTCCAGCTCAAGTGATTTTTTGCATGTTATTTTCTTGCGGAAGGCCTCTGGATTTATCTATAACTGAGGTGCGGCATCTTTAATGAATCATATCCCAATAAACTTTAAATCGTGTTGTAACAATATGTTAATATGGTGCAACAACCCAAGGCCTTTGTTATGAGAGGGTTTTTCTCCGCTTGAACCGGTTGTTGGATTGACTAGTCATCTAATTGTGCCCAGATACCTCAATTTTGTAGGTCGGATGCTTCTAATCTACTTATCCCAACTCTTCTGATTGGCTCGAGGATCCTGATCAGATGTTTTGGAGAGTTTCAGGGAGTACGTACCCAAGCCACCATGTGATCACTGTTAGGCAGATCTCATTAAAGCTACATCGCCTTGATCGTTTAGTGCTACAACGGCAATGTTTAAAAAGAGATATTAAAGCCAAACATGGTTGTGATTATAGAAAAAAAAGAGACGTGATAAAGTCACTCTTTAAAAGAGCTAGGGATTTGTTACACATTGTTTGCAGGGCAAAGGAGTGGGGTGAGCTGTTGTGTTGGACAGCTGGGATTTTTGTATCTTTTAAAGAAAAATTCAAAGCTGACAGTTAAAGCCACCGCGTATAATGCCCACGCTTTTAAGAACATTATGTTATCTTATTCCAACTGTCAGGACAGCATATTAATATATAGACAAGTCCTCGGTGATGTTCGGTCAAAAACTCAAGTGACAATGCACAGAGATGCATTTGCTCCATTTTTCATGTTAATCAGAAGGTGGGAATATCATTTATTTACGATAAGTGCACAAAGATAACCGAATTTGATTTCTTTTTTGATAAGATCCATAGTAAATTTAAATTATTGGAAATGGATACATTGATCATGGGCTGGTTGTTTAACAAAGACTTTCTTGAAATATTCACTATAAGAATAATGAAAATTATCGACTCAATATTGCTGATGCTAAGAGGAAACATTGTTAACATTCAAATATCGCATCCACCCGCCGATATTTTTTATAAACGTCAGCAAGTTACGATGTTCAAAATATCGATAAAGTCATAAAGCATTATTAAAATTCAAATCCTACATGCAACTGCCAATATTTTTAGTAAGTATCAGCAAGCTACGATACATAAAGCATCGCAGGTTACGACGCTCAAAAGCACGATGGAAGCTATGAAGCATCGGAGAGTTACAACACTTTAAAATACCAGCAAGTTATCATGCTAAAAAAATGTTGACAGAAACAATTTATCCCCCACCTTTCGTCCCCAAATTGATACTCAAAGACTCCCCATCCTCTTCTCTCTCCACCCCACCCCCCACTCCTCTAATTTGGCCTCCCTAATGCGAGTTTGGTCCTCACTGCCTGCGTGCTTCTCTCCATCATCTTCTAGCTGCTGCCCTTCCATTCCTTCTGATCTGACTTTATCCTCAACTTCTAATGAACTTTCGATAAGCCATCATCCTCTTTCGATTTTCTCTGCAAGCCACTCTTAATTCATCGATCAAGGGTACAAGTTTGGATTCATCAATTTTTTTGGAAGATTCCTTATAAGGTTGAGATATTATTACTATTCTTTCTTCTTCTTCTTTTTCCACGTCCGATCTCAGTCCATCTCAAAATCAATGCATTCGTTTGGATATGATTAGTGCAGGATCTATTCTTAGTTTTTGAATTAGTTTTATTTTTAAAGTATTTTTTAGTTAATAGGGTCCAATAGGAAGAACCAATTCTATATATTCGTGCTTTTCTCTAAGATTTCCTCGTAGTAGAATCGGAGATCGAAGAGGTGAGGGCTTCTTTTTCTCCTCCATCTCCTCTCTCCCTCTCGTCTACAAAAGTTATAAGTTTCTTTAGATTATCTACTAAAATGAGGTGATCTTTAAGTGATTAGAGTATCTTGGTCTTGTTTTGTCTAGATTATCTTTTCTTTATTGCGGCCAATTTTCTCATCGCCTGTTCACCGAAAACAAGCACCTGCAAAATGAAGTCTGCACTGACTGGAGTTGCCTCCAGCGGGGACCCTCCGATACTTAATCAGAGAAAGAGACTGGGCAACAGTAAGTTTGAATGATTTGAGTAGCAGAGCTCGGGCCAAAAGTGGCTTACCGATGCTGTTGCCTTACCTCCTTTTATAGATGAGATTGTTGTAACTATTGGACGTGGTCCCGTATTTTATGACGCTAAATCATCGGGCCATAATTGCATGCGGATTGTTAATTTTTACTAACTGTGCTGCGATATGCGACTAATAACCACTTGTGACGGTTATGGTATCGTGTTTATATATTTGGCAGTCGGTCGTTTAACAGTCGATCGTGAAGATAGTCAGTCGGCTATGAAGATGGTAAGTCAGCCATGAAGATGGTAAGTCGGCCATGAAGACAGTCGGTCGGCCATGGTGAGTCGGTCATAAAGATGGTAAGTCGGCCATGAAGATGGTCGGTCAGCCTGCTTGATCGAAACTCAGTCGGTGTCACTTTCATGGTCGTCCATTTGTTTGGTGGACAGAGTCGGGTGTTGGTCAGATTTGGCTGGAGATTGATCGATATTTGGGGGGTCAGTCGGTTTGTCACAACAGTTGCCCCCCACTCTTGAGTCCAATGGCGAGTTATCGGTGCGTAGTCACGTGGTCAGTTGCTTTGGACGAAAGGAGTTGTTATCTATTATGTGAGTCTCGACTCTACCACCACATTCTTTGAAATACGATCGATCATCTACTTTGTCGTCCTCAAGCTGTCGTATCAGCAGGAAGATCTGGTGTCAACCATCGTTTGCGGAAGGTGAGCCGGCCCCAGCGTTACATCGAAAAGGCGAACTGGCGTCATGCATTTTAATTCTAGCTTGTAGATTGTAGATCCGACTATTTCGCAGACCTCAAATCTACTAGTCGTATAATTTCCGACGTATTTAGTTAGGATAACGATGGCAAGTCGGATATCCATTGTCCGACCTTGGTCGGGCTTATACGTCATATTGTTATGATAAACGGTGGCAAGCTGAATATCTCTCGACTTGCCATGGTCGAGTCGATATGATTCCAATTCGACTTTAGTTGTCTTGGCATTTTGCCTTTCTTAGTTGGTGCTAAGTCGGCAAATTAGCCAGCTGCTTCGATGGACGACCGACTATGAGGACAGCATGATTTTTGTGGAGAAAGTCTGCATCGTCGGTGCTGGCCTCCAGTTATAGTCGATAGGTCGGTTCTCTGATTTTTACAGTGAAAGTCGAAATATATTCTGCACCGAGATAGTTGATTTTTTGGCTTTTACAGTGAAAGCAAATATATTCTGCACCGAGATAAAGTTGATTATTTGGCTTTTACAGTGAAAGCCGAAACATGTTTGGTGTCGAAATAATCAATCTTCTGGCTTTTACAGTGAAAGTCAAAATATAGTCGGTGTTGAGATAGTGATCTTTTGGCTTTTATAGTGAAAGTCGAAGTATATTTAGAGTCGAGATAGTCGATCTTCTAGCTTTTACAGTAAAGCCAAAGTATATTCAGAGTCGAGATAGTCGATCTCTGCTTTTACAGTGAAAGCAAATATATCGTATTAGATAGTTGATCTTCTGACTTTTATAGTGAAAGTCGAATATATGATTCAATAGTATCTTCTGACTTTTACAGTGAAAGCCGAAATATTAATATTGACAGGAATTGACTATCCATCATTTAATAGCCAGCTGAACTTAAAGAGTGATGCAATATATTGAATTCTATGAGTAGTTGTATTCGAAAAGAAGTCAAATAGAACAAAACATCTTCGTGCTTTTATTAGCTAATTGTCATAACAACAACAGGATTATCGTGAGGAGTTTGAATTTTCCGAACATCTTTTTCTGAAAAAGTTATTACAATAAGTTGTTCTCGTTTCGCCGACTCTTCTTCAGGAGTTATCCTCAGTTCAGTTGTTTGGAGATCATGTTGATCATCCCTGCAGTCGGCTGATTATTTATAACTTCCTCAGTCTGTGGCTAAGGTCATCGATCGACAGAAGGTTGATCCGACAGATCTCTCCGATACTTTTCGAGATAGTCTTATCGAATCAGAGCCTCTATCTCGTCCCTAAGTTGGATGCACTGTTCAGTATCATGACCATGATCACGATGATAGTATTTCTTCCGATCGTGCTTCTCGATAGTGCTTTCATCGGTGGGGGTTGTCGTAGATATCCTGCTCCTTCAATATTTAGGAGGATCTGTACACGAAGAGTAGAGAGAGGAGTATAGGAGTCATACACTATAGTAGTTCGGCTTTGGACTCCATCGTCGAGGTGAAGCTCGCTCATTGGAAGGTAGCCAACTTGATTCGGTGGAGCTTCTCTATTCTTCTATTTCTTCATCTTCTCATCCTTATCTTCTATTTGACGTCGGTCAGAAGCTCCTTCATCCGCATGCATATATTTGTATCCACGCTCCAGAAGTTCGGCATAAGTCTGGAGGAGAGTCTTATCCAAAGAGTACATGAATCGGGATCCCCTCAGATCTCTTTTTATAACCAATATGGCCATGTCTTCGTTGAGGTCCCTGACGTCAAGTGTGGCCGTATTGAATCGGGCCACAAAATCCTAGAGTGTTTCAAACTTTTCCTGCTTGATCGAGAAGAGACCATCCGAGGTTCGTGTGGCCTTGACTAGTACTGAAGTGGGCCACGAAGAGATGTTTCAGGTACCCAAAGGAGTGAATGCTTTTCGATCGAAGTTCGGAGTACCAAGCTAAACAGCTTCCGAAGTATAGTTGGAAAATCGATGCATAGGAGGGCGACGTCCGTTGCCCCTCCAGATCGTCATAAGAGCCTTGTAGCTCTCAAGGTGATCAATTGGGTCGATAGAACCTTCATAGGGCTCCACATGTGGCATCTTGAATCGAGTTGGGATCGATTCATCCAGAATAAGTTGGGAGAGAGGTTGGGTGGCACGAAAATCAAAGTCATTCGAAGACTTCTGACCATCCATCTGAAGCTGGACAAGTTGGGGTCGATTTCTCGAACTTACGTTCATAATCATCGAGTCGCTGGTGGTAGGAGACCTAGGGGTTGAACCTCCCGATGAATTAGAGGGAGAGGCAGTCGGTATTCCGATAAATTTTCTTTCCTTACCTGATTCAACTGGGAAGGAGAGGGGCACCATGAATGGTGGATAGCGCGTCGAGAGTGCTGCGAGTGCCGCTGCTTATCCCACTGAGAGAGCCAAGATAGCTGCTCTGATGGAGGAGACGGAGATCATCGCGGATGATGGCGGCTGTGCCTGGAAGCACTGAATGCCCATCAGTTGCTCCACCAGCAGCTGTAGTGGCTGGGTCTGCTGCTGCTAGAGGCTTTTGACCGTCTTCGTAAGAACATTCATTTGCTGCTCGATTACAGCAATATGGATATCCGTGGTGAGCACGGAGCACGGAGAACTAGGCTCTGCTACCAGAGGGAGAGGAGGAACCTTTTCCGACATGAAGAGTGTCTTGTCGATCCGATTGCTGTTGATTGTTGAGCTCTAGTTTTTGTCATTGCGAGTTATTTTCTCTCCTATCTGGTGCGCCAATCTGTTGTGGCCAATTCTCTCGTTACTTGTTCGGGAACGAGCACCTGCAAAATGAAGTCTGCACTGACCGAAGTTGCCTCCGCGGGGATCCTCCGATGCTTAAGTCAGAGAGGGAGACTGAGCAACAATAAGTTTGAATGATTTGAGTAGTAGAGCTCAGGCCAAAAGTGGCTTATCGATGCTATTACCTTACCTCCTTTTATAGATGAGATTGTTGTAACCGTCGGACGTGGTCCGCATTTTATGGCGCTAAATCATCGGGCCATAATTGCGTGTGGATTGTTAATTCCCACTAATTACGTCGCGACATGCGACTAATAACGTCTGTGACGGTTATGGTATCGTGTTTATATATTTAATAGTCGGTCATGAAGATAGTCAGTGGCCATAAAGATGGTAAGTCAGCCATATAGTCGGCCATGAAGATGGTAAGTCGCCAAGTGAGTCGGCTATGAAGATAGTCGGTCCGTCATGGTGAGTCGACCATGAAGACGGTCAGTGGTCATGAAAATGATAAGTCGGTCCATGGTGGGTCGGCCATGAAAACAATCGATTAGTCTGCTTGGTTGAAACTCAGTCGGTAGTCGCTTTCAGAGTCGTTCGTCTATTTGGTGGACAGAGTCGGATGTTGGTCAGATTTGACTGGAGATTGATCGATATTTGGAGGTCAATCAGTTTGTCCCAATATTCTTATTTGCTAACAATTGTTATTGATATCATTCTAAGTGGTTTGATGACGTAAAATATTGTGAACTAGTAAAAAATTGAATGGATGGCATTTAATGAAAAGAAAACACAATGAAGTTGACTACAAGTTTGAATCTCTTTGGAGTGGAATAGGCCATACAAAATGATGCATCAAATTGTATGCAAAGTTATGATAGCTCTCAAATGTTTAATATTTCATTGTTGGTTTGTCAATTTTTAATATTTCATATTTAGTATCAACCAAAGTTTATAAACTTGGTTTTGGTTTTTGTTTCAATTAGACCTGTTGAGTTTTGATTTTAGTACTATATTGCATTCGATTATTTAATAACAATTAAATTCTTGTTACATCTAACAATTTAAATATCTATAAAAGAAAATGCATCGACATGGATTGCATATGAATATGAAACTTGTACGATAGTTACTGTCATATCAAGCGGAAGTACCGACATATAACTTATAGCCTATTACATATGAAAAAGAATGCTATTAGATACAAATGTCATTCTCGGTGCTTGATTTACTTAAAAAGGTAGTTTTCTTCTTTAATAGTTAGAAAAGCCTACCTTTTATTCAACTCTTCAGTGCTGACTATTAAATGGTTTAAATTTCTATACAAATTCTAAAATTTTATATTTAAAATGAAAAAAATACTTCTTAAAGTTCAGATTTATCATCTATGAGTAACCACTCTTCAACTCAAAAAAATGAAAACTTTATTCAAAATGAGCACTTTTTACTCAGATTTTTTTACAGAGAAATGGTCCTGAAATTACACCTAAATATCGGATAATGAATAAGAGATTTTTGCACGTATACCTTTCGAATAATCTAAATTTATGTAAATACTCTCTTAAACTTTATATTTCATATATACCTCAGAAAATTCTATTTTTGCATAACTGACCTCCACGTAATGCCAGCCTAATGCCGTTAGCTAAAAATATTTTTTTGTAAATTAAAAATTAATAAAAAAATAAAATTATATTTTTATCCCTAAACTAATTAATGATTAACAGATAGGCTGAAGCCATCCAATTTTTTTCTTTCTCTTCTCCCATATTCGGCTCCGGTTCCTCTCATCGATGCTCTAAATCCCGTGAAAGCCCTAATCCCACTCCATCGTTGTTCGTAATCATCGATACGCATTCGCTAGAAATCATCATCGGAGATCGCATCACTGGAAATCCTCCATGCTGGACTCCTACTCCATTGCCGCTCCCGTGTACAAGCAACCTTTTCTCTGTTTCCTTCGCCGGTGACCTCCTAAACGTCAAAATTTGCATGAATACCTTTCAAAATTAATATTTATTTGAATATCCTCGTAAAATATTATTTTGTATGTATATTATTTTTTTCTTTATTTTTGCATGTATATATATAAATTTGGATGTTTGGGATTTTTTTCATGTATACTCTTCTAAATATTCAAATTTACATGAATACCCTCGTAAATTGCTATTTGTACATATACCCTTATAATTTTTTTTACATATATATCTATAAGGGTATTTCAGTCATTTAAATTTTAAACCGTTAACGTGGATATATATATATATATATATAATAAAAAAAAAAAGTATACATATAAATTAAATATTTTATAAGAATATATATGTAAATATTAATTTTAAAAAATATTTATGCAAGTTTGGATGTTTAAAAGGGTATACATATAAAAATTTTAATGAATAAAGACTTTCTCTATTTAATATCGCCGACTAGCTTTGGTTGTTCTGTTGAAGCCTCTGAAGTGGGAGTGGATCTGGTTAGATTGGCACAGGTAGACTGAAACTGACTTTCAGGGTTCAGATTGGTTCAAGTTAAAAACAATCCATTTTTTATTTTTTATTTTTTTTGGTGGGGGGTGGGGGGTTCAGTTTTGATTCAGCGTGAAATGGATTGGATTGGTTTTGGATGAACTACAATCCTTGGTTTGAGAATAGAATAAATTTTCATTAGAAATGATAGCCAGTGTAGAAGAATTGATCTCAATAACAGATGTCTGCTTTTGTTTTATGGATGCATTTCTTGTGGCAAATGATAAGCACGAATTACCTTCCGGTATGTCCTATGATCTGATGGCTTTAAGATATTCGGAATCTCATAGAGTTAACCTTCTCAAGATGTTAGAGACTACTGGGGCTTTTGGAAGATATTTTGCCAAAGAAGAAAAATATAGCCTAAAAGAAGTAGATTACCCCCCTTGGACGTCCCTAGAAAGATCCATTTTGTGAGTTCTGTGCTGGATTCTTACCAGTAATTGAACGAGCTGCATTCAGTTGTCTTAGTAGCTGGTGTTTTTTGTGATGGTAATCTTTTATTGCTCACATAAATAACCACAATCTAGTGGTTATATCCTAGGAAGTTGGAACAATCACATATAGCTCAATCTATTCGTCACCATGTACTGCTTGAATTATTAGATTGATAGCTTTCATTATAACAATATTGTTGTTGATATTATGAGACTGATAGCTTTTGTTTATATTCTAAATGCCAGATTGTAAGTTGAAGTAATCTATGACCACCTTTATGCCAGATTGTCAGCCAAATATCTACATATGTGTAGATATTAACATGTGTAATTAGCAAACGTGTATGTACCATTTTGTTGAGTGCATGTATCAATGATGGGCATGACCTACCAAGGACGTATGTGCAACAAATAAATATAAACTTGCATTGGTGGCAAATATTTGTGTATCTTTTTTTTTCCAATAAAAAATTGGCATTGACATGCATGGGATTTGATCTCCTACAAGTCATTCCTTTCGTAGAGCTGAAGACACATCTTCTTTTAAAATTGGGTTTTATTGTGTCGAACGCAAAGGATGTACTTGTTCACCTTCCCACCCCCATGGCAAATGCGCTCTCCTCACCCATGAGGACCAGATCTATCAGGACGTCCAAGGACATCAATCCATCATATTGGGTCATTGAAGCTAGAATTCCACTGGGCGAAGGCTATGCCAAGACAACAGAAGATCTGTGGCGCCCACTTCGAAGCAAAGGTTGCTGAAGTGAAGGGGTGTGCTCATAAAGATAGATGAGCTTGTTTCTAGGTATGCCAAGTATGTGTATTGGTATAAGTTAAGTAGGTACCAAGATTTACTAGGGAGAAGCACCATACACCCATTTAGATATAACCTATCTTTCTTCCTGCTGATATTTCATTGCCATACATTCATTGCCACAGGAGGTCTATTTTTTTGTTGGAAAAAGCACAAAGTACATGGAAGAGGCCAAATCATGCTGCTGAAACCCATCCAAATCATCTATCAGAGCCAATGCTCCTAATGGGCAAGTGTAGATTTCTCCATGAGAATAACAAAGTAAAATAGACACAATAGCTTTGCATGATGAAGAATCAATTCAAGATATCCACTAATTGATGTTTTTGTATAGGTTTTCAGGTCGCGGTGGAATGGCAAATTATATCTTACACTACATGCACCAACTTGTCCATGGACCACTCTAATTAGGTCATCTCAATCCTATGGGCCAATCATTGAGACGAGCGCCCATGATGAATGGAGCCTATAGAAACAAAATAATCTGATTGGTATGACTCATGGCCATGTGGTATATATGGTGCATCTTCGGTGAAACAATTAAGTGTCCTTTCTATAGTTTTGTATAATTTCTTGGTCCACCAAGTGACATCAATGGGGCAAGCCAAGGATGATGGTTATGCCGCTCCTCTTGAATTCAATTATAGCTCCACGAAGATAAAAATGCATGTCCTCGTGATATCTAACATTATATCTGAGAAATTGAATAGAGCATTAATCCTCTGCACTATCCTACACGACATTGCATAATGCAATGTAATCATGGATAGCCATCATCAGTAGATGGACAACCATCAAATAAAGGTCCATAAGCATGCATGGGCTCTGCCATACACAATACTTATTGTTTGATAGCCGTCAATCTTTTGATAGCCGTTATCCATAGCTACACCACAATCTGCGGTGCTACATGCGAATGACAGATGATCCTAGTTTTTTTTTTTTTTTGATGAAAATTATAGTTGAATTAAATGATAGTAAACAAAATCATTCTAAGTGCTTTATTGCAACTCCCTCAAATAATCATTGCGAACATCCCCATGAAACTTTGGACATCAATACTATTGTTTTTGCCTTTGCCCTTTGTTGCTTGTCATTTCTTTCCCATGCCCTTACCTATTCCTGCTTATCCTTCACTTTCTTCCTCTTTGTAGACTTCTCATGTATCATCTTGACATAGGCAACACTGCTACCAAGCATAGCAATGCTCCAAGCCCTCTTCTTCTTAGCTTCCCCCTCCATTTACTTCATTGTAGTAGGTATTATAGAAGCAAGATGCTCTTTGATTTCATGTCCTAAATAGGATACTTACATATAGCGAGATCTACATTTGTGAATCCATGAGTTTTCAATTTTGCTTACATGTATAAGCAAAATGTGCATATTACATAGACGGCAAACTGTGCACATTTATAGGTTTCACCTTCTATTGAGAGTGTTGGGATAATTCAATCTACTTTTTCGATTCACAGTCTGTCAATCGACTATCTATTAATTAGAGTGATGGACTATCAAAGCTATATTGCAGGATGAGTTCCAGCTCAATTACAATACATCATCCGACTTTTAATCGGCCTAATAGGCACAGACCACCGACTATCAATCAATAAGCCGACCTACAATCGATAATTATCAACCAACTTCTCTGACAAATATCATTCAATTATAGCGACTCAACCGACTTCATAACCGATGGCCAGTCAGTATATTAGAGTCATCGATCGATGATTATTCGAATTTCTACAATCACTGATATACAGTCAATGTATTCAGACTACTGACATAAAGTCGGCATATCAGAAACCACTAGCACAGAAAGTACATAATGGTCATATATCATGATCATCAGAGGGTCTTAACCGTCCATTCTATGATCACATAATAACAGAATAAGCGGGATCCACGTGTCTAACCATTACAAATGGTTACTAGCGGATTATTTATAAAAGAAAGATAAACAAACAGTGTGGGTAGGATACTTCTGAGCTGATACTCTGTCACTTCTCATTTTCTACTTTCTGTTCGATCACTCTCCCTGACTTAAACATCGAAGGGTCTCCATCGGACACAACTCCGGTGCTCTTCAACGACGATGGGTGCAACAGGAGATTGGCCGCAACATATTGGTGTGCCAGGTAGAGGAGAGAACAAATCCAATAATAGCGAAAATAAGAGCTCAAAATAACTTCACCGGCTCTGCTAAGCAATCTTCCCATCGAGGAGACTTTCCTCCTCCATCTCCAATGATAGAGTCCAGTTCTTCGCATCCCATTATCACTACAGATGTCCAACTCACTACTTTAATGCAGCAAATGAAAGTGCTGATAGAGACGGTGCGTTGCCTCCAACAGCAGCAGCAGCAAATATAGCCAACAATCAAACAGTGATGCAACCTCAATGACAGTTTCATCGATGGGATGGGCCATACCACTTAGTCCTTCACTTTTAACGCATTGATCGCCACCTATTTTTCCCCCACAAAGCTGATGAGAAAAAATGATGATGTACTTTTTTTTCTCATTTAATGAAAGTTTAACTCCTAGATGCTCTTTTCGAGATGATTTCCAGCACATAGACAACTACGAGCTAAAGCTCCAAGAGCTAGATTGTCAAATTAAAAGATTACAAAATGACTAAGCGATGAGACTTTGGGGGCAGACGATCATAATCTACAATTCGAAAAGCTTCTCCAAACGATGAATCGATCATGGTCTATGATTTGAAAAGCTCTTCCCAAATGATGACAGTTTTTCTATAACAAAATGACCTATGACAATGTTCTGATTGAACGACGTAATATACGATAATGTTCCTCTATGACAGGATGACTGTCCTTCAGATATAGAATGCCGACAATCTACAAATATCTTCAATTATTTAGCTGACTCTTATTTGATTAAGGGATCCACATCCGACGACTATGTACTTTGACGATAAATATGAGCTCTGGCTCAAGTCCCGAAGGGCCAAAGTAGAAAAATACCGATCTCAGATTGAGGTAAGTCTCCAGAGGATCTACACGTCGATTTTGGTCGGCCGAATCTATATACCGACTTCAATCGAATAATTATATATGCCCTCTTAGCTACAGCTGAGAGGAACAACATGTCGACTCAACTATGGTTGAGCGAAAGAATAAGCCAATTTGATTCTGACTAAATCAAAAAATATATCGACTCGATTTTACTTGATCGAAGGATATTCGGCTAGCCACCGTCTATCAAATACTTAAAAAAATTTATGCCTAAAAGTTAAGTCAGCTGATATTTAGCTAGTAGGCAAATTATTCTACTATGACTATCGATCGACATTCGACACACCGATTGATAATCGATAATCCGATTAACATTCGACTGCATTGACAGCAAGTCATCTACAATGAAAAGCAACATACAAGGAGTTCAACACTTAGAAAATTTTTAATACTTGAAAAATTAATCTTTTCATTTATGAGCAAAGGACTACAAAATTGGATCCAAAGTCCGATTACAAAAAGTATGTTGGACTATTGTTCGATTACAAGAAAGAAAAAAAAGATATCTACATCGATCACCAATCGATTTCTTCCTCAACTGTGTCGATAACCATCACAGCTTCGATTTTGTAGCCTTCGACAGTAGCTAATTCTATTCCGACTGACTCTAGTGCAGCATTCTTTGCAGTTGGGGCCGACTCTATCACAACCGGCACGACTTCTTCGATTGGGGCCGTTGTATCATCGGCTGGCTCCTTCCTAACACACTAGCTGGGACAGTTATGTTGCTCAGATCTAGATCAGGATAAAACTTTCTATCGCATCTCTCCCATCTCATAACCGACCTAGTAAGATATACTGCCACCCTCAAAAATTTTATTCTTGAAATTCTCATATACTTTATAATCATTGACGGCCTGCTCCCATGCCCAACTGAGCACTTCCTAGGCCGACTTTACTTCCTCTTCGTGGAAGGCAACTCTGCCTCAGCCAGTGCCAACATCTCCTCGGTGGGCCAATGCCTTCCCCATTCATTCTCCAGCTCTTTGCTGCAGCCATCACATTCCCTTCGGAATCGATTGATCGAGTGCGTCTTGCTTTTAATTTGGGACTTCATGGACTCAACATTCTACTGGACCGACTCTAATTCGACTGTAGTCAACTCCAACTCGACCTTAATGTGGGAGATTTTCTCTTGGAGCTCTTTCTCCTGTTCAACCATTGCCTTCTCCTATTCAGTTGCCATCTGGAGGAGTTTAATGGTATAGCCTTCTCGGCATTCGTGGTCAAAATTTTATCGCTCCATATTTGGTGGAAGTCTGTGATCTTCTGATAACCATTCTCCAGCACCCACATATTATGTGCCAGCTGAAAAGAAGAGAAAGCAGTTAGAAAAAATAAGTTAGAAAAGATAATTGAAAAGTAAATTACCAACTTATACAGAGAATCATCGGGTAGAAGGACGAGAATATTTCGGACATCGTCCGACTCTTCTTGCTCTCCCTGTTAATCGGAAGAAGTGCAGCCTCAATGAGTCGCTTGGCCAACTTTGAGTTCGCCAAAGTCGACTCATTGATGAAAATTCAAACGTCGAAAAGCTCCATAAAGTTCGTTGATGACCATTGTCAATCGAAGTAGCCAATGCATTCCCTCACTCTCCAATAGGCAGTCGATCGATTGATCTCTCCATCCATTCAGGTGTTGAAGGTATCCGGGATAGAGTCAGTCCCATCTCGATCGATCCTGGTTCGGGCGCAAAAACTTTTCGAGACTCCATCGACTCTATACTAGTTGGCATTATTCTGACCGGTGGTGCTTCGATAACTACATCATTGCCATGATCGCCCGGCTCCTCAGCTGCCGAAGGCGCTTCAACTAGTGGAAGCACCATATGGGCTGACAGTGTGATGACTGACTCAGTGCTAACCTCCTGATGACTATCGATGGAATGTCAGTCTGGCTCACCGCTGTCGAAGGAATATCAATCTGACCCTTCTTCAGAGCTTGGGAAGGACCAGCACTTGCAGTAGACCTCTTCTTGGCAGCAAACCATCAAACTTCATCTACTGACAGTCGAGCTGTACGTCGCATAGCTGCAAACAAAAGATAACGACTTAGTTACAAATCTGAAGTCAGATAAAAAACAATGATGAAAATAAAGGTTAACTATATTATACCTATGCCAAGTACTGAACTAAATTCGACGTCGTAGAGAGACTGCTCTGTCAATAGCTCCCATTGTAAAGGGACTTCCATATCTTTCAGTCGCAGAAAGTCTTCCCGATCGATCTTATCAATCTGATTGTGTTCATTCTGGCTTATCTTCGGATTCTCCCAAGTGGAAGAAAAATTCTGAGGTGAAGAAGAGGAAACAAAAAAAATTACATCTTTCAATCATGGATGGAGGACGGAAGATCGGTAATGAAAGATAGACTCTTCTTAGGCTGAAGAACCACCAGTCTTTAGCCTTCAGATGAGGATGAAGAACCAAAAAAGTATGAAAAAGGAAAGGTCTAGATTCGATCGGGATCATACAACATAATAAAGTAAAAGTAATGAGAAGCCGGATGGAATTTGATTCAAGTTGGGCTAGACAGAGTCGGTAATAATCTAGAATATTCTGAATGAACTCCAAAATCAAAAATCGGAGCCCAGTCGAAGGTTCTTAATATAAAAAGTGATTTGATTCAGAGGAGAAAAAATCATCTGACCATTCGAACCTGACACGAACAGTTGAAACTGCTTCGGGATGCAGTTGAAGGAAAAACCACCTTTTTCCTTGTAGGATCTTCCATATCTAATGAGATCTGGGACGAAAATTTTTTTTTTAAAAAAATATCCTACTTTATTTCAGATCTAAAATCTATTAAATCTAATTTTTATTATTGATATTTAATTTAAAATTAAATCTAAAACTTGAGGATTAGAGGAATACCTCTAGGGTAACTAGATTACCTTGTAGATGATCGCAGCAACGTCTGAGGTTCAAAAATAGCCACACAGTCACCTGGCCTTTACCGATATCCACTCAAGTAGGATCTGGATCATCTTCTCCTTGTGAATCTCTCCTCTAAAAATTAGATCTGGATCTGATCTAGAAGATCTTCAAAGGATCTTCTGAAGCTGGAGCAGCAGCTTCTCGATAAATCCCTGCAGTCTTCTGATCAGAGAGCCACCACGTCTTGGACAAGCATCAGATGGACATCCAACTTTTTGGACATGAAGAGGAGAGAGAGAGGAGTAGAGGAGACATGGAAAAGTAGAGGAGAATCTCATTTTTGTTGGGTATTGAGCAGAATCTCTAAATTCTAGGCACAGACAGGGTTTAAATAGACCCTGCTGCGCCATGCAGTGCCACATCATTCGACCAATCAAAAAATTTCAATTAATTCTGAAAAAATTCTGATTGATGAAGTGATATCATTTGATCATATCAGATAAGAATTCCACCAAATTCTATCACTGTTGGCACCAACACTGGATAAGCATAGTGAGATTGGCGCCCCACAGTCCAAGTCGATCAAGGGATCGGAGTCCTCATCTGATGGGACTCTATCCTTATCCACTTGGGGTGCATGCCCAATCTGATCTTGGCACCCACTTTGAGATCTAATTTAGTAGGTGGACACTCCACAAAAACTCTTCAATAACCTCTTGACAAGTGGCCTTCAGTTTAAGATCCATAAGTCAATGTTTGATCGATGTCCTAAAACGAAAATGGCAGGTGACAGAAATTGACAGGTGTTGTCTTAAATTCATCTCATGAATTAAGGCAAAATTTTTTGAGCTGGACTGACTCCAGTCAGACTAAGAAAAATATTCTCAAGATTCTTTGGGTGAGTCAAATCACATTTGGCTCAGTCGAGATGAAAAAGATTGCACAAAGAGAAAGTTAGGCTCAATCATGTGCTAGCACAATTTTTTTGAACCTAATTGGATCTAATCCAAATCAATCGAACTGGACTAGCTCAATTGATGACATCCAACCCTAACTCTTGTTTGTGTGATCTAGTTAGGTTCATTTTTGTATGGTAATGAGATATGTCATGATCTCATCATCAACATCATCGGAACTTCTTTCGATGGACCAGAACTCTTCTGATTCAATAATTTAGAATGATCAATCATCAATATCATTCTAATTGCTCCCAAAATCCATCAGTGATACCTAGCAGTATATAGTAGCAATCCATCAGAAATGAAGACGAACCTCTCGGTGCAGCTACCTGTTGATTGAGTTTCTCTATCATGAGTCCCGACTGAATTAGAGTTAAGGTGAACTTATCAAACTCAACATCAGTCATATGAATCAATCGATCGATCCGAGTCCGATGTAAAATCCCAATGAAAATTTTTTTTCATTATTTCACTCTGCCATGACCATGGGCTTAAGGACTCGATCTTTCGATCATCATAAGACTACTCCTCTCATCTACCGAGGTTGATAGATCCCATCTTGATGCAATTTGATTCCTACAATGAATAAGCTACAGCCAACATGCACCTCAGAATTTTGAATGACTAGGAGATCGAGTTATGGTGTAGTCAAACTATAACACACTCAAGATGAACTGTCGATGCATCTCAGATCAAAAACTAGACATACAGCTGCAGCATCGAGCTAGTCATCGACGAGAAAGTAGACTTCCTTATGACTGCTCGAGGTGGTCACGCTCAGTACTCTCGTTCTCAACAAATACCTGTACTCTCACTCTGGTGTCTCCACACCGTAGACTCAAGACACATCTACCCTAAGGAAGCGATCGTACACCAACCTTCCGAATCGATCACCATCCTCGTAATGATCCTATGGTCAGAAGCTGTTTATGAGTTAGTTATGTAAATTCATGCCTTAAATTTTTAACTCTTGAAAAAATGAATTAACATTCTTACTAACTAAAAGGATGTATCACAGACATAATGTATACAATGTGATAGTAGAATAATCCTTTTATTCATTTATAGTCAAAATTATAAATTTATCCTTACATTTGTACAGAAATGTGTCAGCCAATCTGGCATCTAGGGCACACATCTAACAGTAGTACTACTCTAAAAAATGAATGATTGCTGGCTTAGTCAAATAGAAAACCTTTATCGTTGGGCCTGGAAGAGAGTTGCCAATCGAACCAATCGGTCGTTAACTCTAAGAAGACTGAAGGATGGGTGCTCTACTTGAAGGTCTATCGTCCTCTACCCTAGTCTTACCCTTCTATTGCTACTAACCATCAGAAATGGCAAAAAATTGAAAAAGCAAAAAAAGAAAGAAGGAGAAGTCCAACCTGAAGGCTAAAGAAAGACTTGAAAATCCTGACTCTCGATTTGGAGCTCAACAGGAACCTCAACACCTATAAAAAGAACCTTCAAACCCTCAGAATGTAGCAAAAAATCTAAATAGAAGTGATATTATATATATAGAAACCATTAACGATTGGGATAGATTTATTCAGATCAAGATTATCTCGAATTTTGACATGTGGTTACATCAAACCCGATCATTGATCAGATGGTTCCATGTACCTATCATCTGATCATGCTATGTCATCTCTATCCGTGTGAGTAGTTAAGAGTCAATGACAACTAGACGTGTGATGGCAATCGATAAGTCAGAATCAAATTAACCAAATCATCTGACCTCCTGATCATCTCCTCGAATCGACACCTCCTATGATGATCACACGACTATCAAAAAGATAAAACAACTGGAGATCTTTCGACTTTTGAAGGATTCATTAATGCCTTCTGCTGAATCAGGGCTCGAGATAACACATGACAACTTCCTTCATCCAACAGGTCAAACCACATGTCAATCCACATGTTAGGCCATCTTGGACTTGAGGGTGGGGGGCAACTATTGGGATAATTCAATTTGCTTCCTCGATTCACAGTCGATCAATTGATTATCTATTGGTTAGGATGATGGACCATCAAAGCTAAATTGCAGAATAAGTTCTGACTCAATTACAACACATCATCTGACTTTCAATCGGCCTAATAGGCACAGATCACCGACTATCAATCAGTAAGCCAATCGATAGTCGGCAATTTCCAACCAACTTTTTTGGTAAATATCATTCAACTATAGTGACTCAACCGACTTAGTAACCGATGGCCAGTCGGTATATCAGAGTCACCGATCGATGGTCATTCAGATTTTTACAATCACCAACATACAGTTATTACATTCAGACTACTGACATAAAGTTGACATATCAGAAACCGCCACCACAAAAAGCACATAATGATCACATACCACGATCATCAAAAGGCCTTAACTATTCATTCCACAATCATAAAATATCGAAATAAGCAGGATCCACATGTCTAATCATTGCAAACGATTACTAACAGATTATTTATAAAAGAAAGGTAAACGAACAGCGTGGGTAGGATATTTTTGAGTTGATACTCTGTCACTTCTTATTTTTTATTTTCTGTTCGATCACTCTCTACTGACTTAAGCATCGGAAGGTCTGAAGGAAAGAAAAACTGTTTCTCGCAGATAACCAGAATTGCATCTAATTTTTTTTTTTGAATCTCACTGAATAAGGATCAAATCCTTACCTGTATTGCAGCGAAATTGAGGATCAAATCTTCAGAATCTGGATTCAACCATCACGTAGGTCTGGAACTGCAAACCCTCCATTTCGCATGCACTTCAGGCAATGCAGGAAAGCAGGATGACCTCTGATCAAATCACCTTTGCAATCTAACCAAAAGAGGGAGGACAGATGCTGGTGTGACACCTCATACCAGCAAAGGGGACACCCAAGGGAGGGCCCACACCAAAAGAAGAGGGGCGGCAAGGAAGAGGTGGCGCCAAGGAAGAAAGGGGTGCCTCATGCTCACGCCTCTCTTTCTCTCTTCTCTTAATCTGATTTGTTTGCTATTTCTTATACATCCATAGATAGAGACCCTTTCAATTTATAGATGATTTTATGATCCAATAAGTATAGAACTCTTAATTCAAACATACTTTAAATCAGTCTAATACTCATGAAAGAAGAACTTCTACATGAGATAGAATTGGAACCATATAAGGCACCCACAATGCACCCATTCCCACACCAACATAGGACGCCCACAACCAGCACCATATCAGGTGCTGGTCGACCAAGGAGTAAGGAGAATCTCAATGCAAGTAAGACTCCAAATATCTCATCCAAAAAGGATCTAATTCGAATCTAATTCGAAGCTGTTTTGAAACAATTTCAAAAGGCTGTCAATCCTAAACTCTTTAGGACTTTAGAACTAAATCTAACTTAAAGTTTTGAACCTAATTAAGTCTAATTAAATCAGATCTAATTTAAAATTAATTAATACTTAAATTCAATCTCTTATATACTTCATGGATCATAGATCAGAAGCTGTTCATCCCCGATATTGAATCTAAACCTTATATGTAGTGCTAGCTATACATAGTCAACTCTTCAATCCCATTTGATCCATAACTTATTCTCAATTAAGTTAGCTTATATGTTCAATCAAGTCAAGTACTTTCAAATTGAACATATAAACATAGATTAATACTTTCTTATGGTGTCTGACTTGCGTGCGTGACTCCATAGGTTCAAACACTAAGTCGGTAGCACAAGAACTGATTTCTGTACCAATCGAGATACCATCTAGCAATGGTTCCTGACATCCAGATAGGTTGAATTATCGCAAAAAAATAGTTCAGAACCTATGTATATGGTTACCACATAATTCATCTCTTTGATCTTGAATGCTCTAGGATGATCTCACATTAACTGTCAATCGAGAGTGTTTCATCCACATTATATTTCAACCTTTCAAATTCATCTCATGGATATCCTGACAAAGACTTTACTAAATTGAAATGCAGCGATGCATCAGCTCCTATAATCCAGAGAGATCATCCCATCTTGATCCACACACAGACTTCGCAAGTACTTGACTATACCCAGTAGCCTTCTATCATTGCATTAGAAATCTAAATAGTTTGACACTAAAGTACAGTGAGTTACTTGCAAGTCACTATGGTGATCTCAGGTCTGAGAGACATATGTCCATATGCTTCACGAGAAGCTCTTGACAGCAGAACGCTCAACAGGTGAGTCACTTGTTCTGCGGTGATGTATTCCTATATTTCACCTGTATACTGTACCAGTATCACCACACTCCTTAGTTTAGAGGACAACCAACTCATATGGTACACAACGACCTCCACTTGATAAACGTCATCATCCTGTAATGATGTATCATTTGGTTGCGAACATGTTTCAGAACTATATGATAAATCCTCTCTTTATTGTTCACTAACATAGTTCTAAAGACTTCATCACCACACAAAAGTTCTACAAGGAAGATGTAACTTTTGTGATAAAAAATATCAGAATAACTTTTATTCATTTATCAATAATTCATATATAAAGAGTAACTCAATCGTCACATGATTAGTTTTAGGACATAATTTTCAATAGAGTCCCCGTAAGATACAACTTTGGTTAGTGTGGATTTTATTTTGCAGGTACTCTTCACCGACGACGGATGCAACAGGTGATTGACCGCAATAGAGAGTATCTATGAAGTTTTGTTATTGTATATGAGACATTGGGAATATGTGTAGCAATAACTAACAAATACATAGAGATGTATCAACCCTATTCTTGAAGCTTATAGTGGTACAAATGCACAAAATCTATATGTATCACACAAAATAGGTATATTACATTATGATGATCTATATGTATGTACTTTGATAACATGTATCACTTGTTCTATGCACACTTAAAATTTAAATTGAGGGCCAAAAGCACTATCAATCAAAGAGGGCTAATACTTAGTTTGGTAAAAAAGACACGAATTTTATTCCTATGACATTGGGTTACGCTGATTCAAGATTTAGGATTTTCTTAGATGATGCTGATAGGGTGGAGTAGATTTAAGGATAAATCAGGAAAATAGCTATAATATGCTTGCAAAAATATGATGTAACACCTAGCCTTTTTTTGAACTTGGCTTGTCCATTTGATTGGTCCAAAATTGGAAGAAATGAAAAAAATTGTATGTACACTACACATGCGATGAATAAGGTAGACTCTTGATAGGAGTCTCCTAGCTTCTTCCCAATTTTGCCAGAGGAAAGCCAGGGGAGATTTTGACTTTAATTCTATTTTAATTAACCCCCACCTCTCCCTTCAATCCCACACTCAAGACAAGAGCTTGGATAGAGAGCTTATTGGAGTTTATTAGAGTTGTCCAAGTTTTAGCCTGTGCACCATCTATCACCACCGCAACCAAAAATACCATCGAAAGATGGGTAAGATTCCAAAATCCTTTGATTGATCCTCCTCTGCACCCTCTTTAATCTTAAATCATGAATTTTGGCGAAAACTCAAGCCTCCAAATTTTTTTTTGTTGTTTTTTTGATGTCAATTGTCACCATCGACCACCTGATGGGTGACTTCCAGTTGTGCACCATGGCCACCATCTCTAACCACAACTATATTGATCGAGAAACTCCTCTATTTTAGAAAAAAGAGAGCATGAGTCCTATGTTTCACCAAGAAACCAAAAGAAGAACAAAAGAGAAGTAAAGAAAAGAACAAAAGAAAAGAAAGAAGAGAAAAATAAAAATTTCTCTCATTCGTCTCTCTTCCCCTACTTTCTCTCTAGTTTCTCTCTACCAAGTTTTTCTGTCTGCTGTCTATTTATAATTTGTTGAATCTAGCAAAGGACCCTCCATAATGACTTTGATGGATCCCAATGAAGGGATTCTAACCCATAGCCCTTGCGCAGTATGCTAATCAATATCTCAGCCACATAAAGCACCGTTAGATTTTACCATCAATTATATTCTAACATTATAGTATGACTCATAATTTGTGGTTGATCAATTGGATGTCCTCTATCGAATTGACTTGGACGTCAGGTGCTAGTCGTGCTACATTTAGTCATCTCTATGAGGATGTTGGAGCCTAAAATTTTTATTCCTAAAATAATTATTTTTGAATTTTGATAAAATATAATTTTTGATATTAGGTTTTGAAAAAGAAATCCATGATTAGTTGTATTTGTTTGCTCATTTTTCGTTCAATATAAGTAATGATCTGTCTTTTCTAGATTTTTATTTGTATAAAATTATTTTTAATATAAATAAATTATTGATAGATTTATATGCAATTTATAAATTTTATTAAATTATATTTTGAATGAAAATTTGATAAGAAATTTTAAGTAACATTTCTTGGACTATTACTATATTGTTTGCTCCTCTTATATCTTATATGCATATTTATATTATAGATTATATATTATATTACAAAAAAGATTTTGATATGTATCGAATTTGTACTCTCAACTTAACTACATTTTAGAATCTATCAATTGAGAATTATAGCCCAATATTTTGATTATTATTGAGCTTATTATTTTATTTCTGACCTTATCGTAGGATATAAATACAATATTCTAGCCCCATCATGAGGTATAAATATGATATTTCACCTCCCTCTATAGGATACAAGTGTGGTTCTATTGCTAGCTTCATCATAAGACATAAGTGTCGTTATAATTCTTGTGAATGAAATTTATTATTATATATATGAATATTTGAAAGATATTAGTTTTATTGGATTCATATTTTTGAAATATAATTAGTTATGTCTTTACATTGATTCACTATAATTTATATTTGACTATTATATCTTATAATATTTTATGAATGATCTAATTAAGGTACTCATTATTTATCAGACTGTTGAGCTTATTATCTTTTTTTTTTAATTTTTTGATTTAGATACTTAATTGCAGATATATGTGCTGTTTTGGAAATAAGATCAAAAGTAAGATTCAATGATATCAATATAGTTTATATTTAGATTTATTATTATATTTTTATAAAATTATTAATCGATATTTAATTGATATAAGGCTTTAAAATTTTATCAATGAATAAATTAAATTTTAGATTTTAGTTATCTAACTTTTTCTGCTACAATGTATTTGATATCATATTAGAATATTTTGCATACTTACGGAGAAAGTTTTCTATAAATATACAATGGTTGTCGTGATCTTAGTTGGTGATACCAGATTAAAGACATGACATAGAAAAGACATATAATAGAGAATTTTTTTTTAAAAAAATCTAATAAAATCAAATTTAATAATTAGAGTTGATAAATGGTACATATTTTACTTCAATTTTGAAAAGTCACATTTTAACACCCTCCCCCTCAAACAAAAAGTAGCAAAATTTTCTGCATATAATTTTGCCGAGGATATGCAGAGATTGATCATAACAACATATTAATGAGAGAGTAATTATGAGAGTTATAGAAAAAATGAATTACGAGAGTTTTCTTTCCTCGAGGTGGTGACACTATAGCTGGTTGGTTGGTGATGCCATTGATGGCCGAGCGAGGAGTTCTTTTCTCACACTATCATTCTATTCATTCTTTTGGGTAAAAAGCTTATCTATAAATTTATATTTTTTAGATAAATATTTTTCAAACAATATTTAGATAGAAGAGCAATTTATCTATATTCTTTTATGCATTGAAAATGGCTTGAAAATCTATTATCCATATTTTTTTTACATTACTAGTTATCTGAACAAGTTGCTAAGATTTATCTATATTTTCTATAATACTCTTTATTATATATAATAATATAATATAATATTTTATATTATATTATATTTTATATCTTATAATATATATTCATAAATATAGATTGTTATATATAATATAACATAATAAATTATATTATATATAATAAAATAATATATATTATAATATAGTATATAATATGATTATATTAAATTAATAAAAGATATTAATATTATATTATAATAATAAAATAAGATATTATACTAAAATATTAGTATTTGATAATAATATTATATTATATAAGATGGTATTATATATTATTATTGTATTATTATAGGGTTAGAGGTATATTAGGTATGAAATAAAAAAATTATTTTTTTTATTGATGAAAAAAATTACTTATCCATCTTTTAGATAGGTAAGATTTTTTTATTTTATAAAAAATATTATTTATAAAATATAATTTATTTATTTAAAAATTATAAAAATAGATAAATTGATTAATAAAAATAATTATTTTTTTATAATATTTATTTATTAAAAAAAAGAAAAAAAAAAAAGGGATCCTTGGAGGTAGATAAGCATAATACGCACAGTATGTGAAGGAAATGGGAAAGTTCGAGATCTGAGAAACCTTACCAGGACATGGTACAAAAACATTGGAGAGAATAAATTCAATTGGTGCCCGTCCAAACGCACGCAGCGGCGACGTACTTCGCGCCCTGTCTGAACGGCACGTAAAGCCAAAATGTCGAACCGCGTGCACCACTGATCACGTGGGACTCACAACTCCCACCTAGCACCGGAAAATTATTACTCGCGTGGAACCCTGAGCTGGATTCTTCCCCACGTATGAGCCGTCCATTTATTTGACCGTTTTTTCCGGTGTTCCTGCTCCGTTTGATTCGTGATGGAGGGAGAAGGGGAATAGTTTTAGCTACCTTGTTGCTAAGGTTCATCTGAACAATTCCAGGAGGAAAGGGAAGGACGGAAAGTTGAAGTCAGGGTCGTGTCTAGCTGGCTAGCTTTGCTTCCAAGAGAAATTTTGGTGGAGAGGGTCGACGGAAAAAGGGAAAGTTTATTTTTTATTATTGAAAAAGATTAAGGTTCTTAGATAATGATGTGGGGGGGACCAAACTGCTTCTGATGTGGATCTACTCGCATTACATGGCATGTAGCAAGGCAGCAATCTTGGGCTCGGTAATTTCCACCTACAATAATATTAAAGGAGATGAAGAATTATTAAACAGCAATAATTGCTACTAGAATCCTTTCATCATGGAAAGTTAGTGTGATGAAAGCCTGTGAAGCTATTTGTATAGGGCCTTTTGAGTCTAGGGATGGACCAGGAACCTTTGGATCCAGCCTCTAAACTTAGCTGCAGGGAGAAAAAAAAATTTCAAAAAACCTCTAGGAGGTGATTTTTAAAAAAAAACAAAACTAGTTAATGCACATCATCTGGGCATTCTTTGCAAGGTGTATTAAGCTAATCACTACTCAAACTCCTATATCAACATGAAGAGACTTTAGCAACTGCCATCCTCAATGCAACTCAATAAACATGCCAACTTTCAAGTTAAAAGACCTACTTTTATTTCTGCAAGTTATCGGTTGATTGGTCCTTATATGTTTAAAAGCTGGACCTTTGTTTGTGCTTAACTCGTTTCTTTAGATTTTTAAACAAGCTATCCAAGTCAAAAAGTTTTAACCATTCATAGATAATTAAGATTACATATAACTCTATCTAGGCCATATATTCTTCTTCTTGAATGACCTAGATGGTAAATTCAACGACCATAATTTTTGTTTTAAATAGCAAGAAAAATATTAATACTTATAATTTGATAATTTGAAACCATCTAACACAGATATACACATACATACATACATACATACATACATATATATATATATATATATATACATACTAAAATCGATATTCTGCTTGCACGGAGCTCTCAATTTATTATGTGAATGCTCATATTAATAATATTATTAACAGAGTTTTTTTTTTAAAATACTAGATAGGGCTCTTATTTAATACATTTTCTCAAAACATGACAATATAATGTCATTAATAACAAGCTTATTAAACTATTTTCAAGAAAGTATATTTTTGTGTCAAAAAAAAAAGAAAGCACTTTTCATTAGTACCACTAAATTAATATATAAATTAATGATATTATTAATATCCATATTTTCTTAAGATATACCAGTATTAATGGAAATACTTTCCACTGGTATTACACCATGTCCGCATTCAATGCAAGTCTTTGGATTACACTTATATTTTATTAAGTTTTATTATATTATTTTGATCATGACCTTACTTAACAACAAAAGTATAATTATTAATGATCCTACTATATTGCAATTAAATATTTTTTTAGATGCAATATCTTTTTATTTTTTATTATACATAAATTAGATCATGATCTTATAATTTTATAATAATAAATTATTTTACTATATTGACAGATGTATATATAGAAGTTTATACAATAATAATATATCATAATACTAATATCAAAAGTTTACTTTAAAAAATATTTAAGCTTTTATATATATTAAATTCTGTTCTGTTTTTATTATTTATGCAGCCTATATTGTTTTTTATTACATCTATATTGTTTGATGAAAATTCAAGTTCATGATCTCCTCCTATATGTAGATAAAGGTTCTATGTCTATATTCAAAGGTCTTGTTCAGAAACAAGATAATTTTTAAAATAAGCCAATTACCTTGGTTTTCTCGGGACAAACACCAACATGTTGATCTGAAAAGCGAAAACCATCAATGGCTAATAATTCACTCAAAACCCTTGAAAATCAGGGATAGATAGTTCCTACCTTTCCACTACTTTCATCCAGTTAATGTAAGAAAATGGTTATTTATATCAGTCATCGATGGAAAGCAAACCCTTCTTACCACAAAAATAAAAAAGAAAAAAAAAGAAAAAGAAAAAGAGGGCAAACCCAAAGGGAGTAGTACTTATTGTGTTTGAGCAAACCAACGGTCATCACTTAAATCAGTGGTACCTTGGTGCTGTGTAATAATAAGATTAGTTTAAAAAAAGGTATCCAAATATAAAATAATACTTGTCTCACTCTGTCTCCGTACTGTCTACATTCCTCAATGATCCTAAAATTACTTATCTGATTTTCAAACTTGACCTACTCATTTTACAACGCTAGCATGGCCAAACCCATGAAAAGGAACCCTTTTTTCTAAAAATATAAATTTAAAATCTATGAATGAAGGGGCAAAAAAAAAAAAAAAAGAAAATAAAAGGAGGAAAACAGAAAAAACCTGGACACAGGCCAAACGGCCTCAACAACGAGGCGATGGCTCACCCTTGGGGTGGTAGAAAACCTCTGGCCTGGGTGTCTCCTCTCCCTCCTCACGAGTTATAGATAGCCCTCCTCCGATCGCCAACCCCTTCCGATCGCCATTCCTCTCCTCTCCCCCCGGCCTCCTCCCCCTTCTCTTCCATTCCTCCCCATTTCCCCTCTCTAGCGCTCCGTTTCTAGGGTTTGAATCTCGAGTGAGAGGGGGACGGCCATGGCGGAGCAGAATAAACGGTGGACGTGGGAGTTGCCGGGCTTCGAACCCAGAAAGTCCTTCGAGCGCGATGATCAGGAGCCCCACCCCGTGGTCCGGAGGCTCTCCGTCTCCCCGTCGTCCCTGGTGCAGCGCCCTGAGCTCCCGAAGCAGCCCCTCGCTGTCAAGTTCCAGAAGTTGAAGGACCAACTCCAGGTTTCGCCTCTCTTCTTCCTTCATCCATTCTCGGTCTCTGAATCTTTCCTTTTCTTCTTCACTTCAGTAGTAAGAATGTGAATTTGACGCTACCCTATTCTGCAAATTGGCCACTTTTCCGCTGGAATGAGATCTATGATTTGGTAAATATAAGAAAATGAGCTTTTTTTTTTTGTGCCTTTAATATTGTCTGAACTTGTTTGGCGGACTCTACTTTGGCAAGAACTCTGTGTGCATACTTCGGTGCACTTTGTTATGCTTCGATATATAAAGTTTGTCATTCTGCTAAGAGCTCCTTATTGCATTATGAGTTTTAAGTTTCGTACCGATTCATAAAGTTGGTCATTTGTGCTGAGATATATCTATCGTGCTATGAGTTCAAGGTTCCTAGCAAACATGTGTTGTGTAGCTCTAGAGTGGAAGTGGAGAATGATAACAACTTGTTGAATGGTACGAGAGGAGAGGAGGAAGAGAGGCATGAGTAGATGGGGATATACAACGGTACTGTATGGGGTTGTTAAATTCGGGGGCTTCTAAATTTCCAAATCGGTGTTGCATGATGGTGAATTGGTATACCAGAGAAGTGCATGACAGAGAGGAGAGGTGATAGTTGCAGTCTTAAATGGTGCTATACGTTTGATTTTATAACTGTCCCATGCACTTCCTCTGTGCATTCTATTCTTGGGTTTCTTAAAGTTCATGATTTAGTTGCTCTGTTGTGTTGCAGAAGGTTTGCTAGTAAGTACTAACCTGGAGGCTTTTCATGGAACTCAAGAAATTTAGGCTGCTTATTTAGCTCATCTCTTAGTGTAATAGCAAAACTTAACATTTATTAGATTGGAATGAACTCGTACATGGTTACTGCTTTATAAGATGCCATGAAATGGATTGCAGGAATGGGAGTGAGAATAAATAATCTGAAAAGATAGGTGAATGCCACTTATCATGAAAATAAATCATTCTCCATGAAAGTTGAGCGAGCAAGTGAGGTAGCCAAAGTGTGCATAGTGGCTCCATGATATTGCTCACTCCAAGGAAGAACAGGAAAACAAGTGGCTTGCTTGATATCTTTCTTTTCTTTGGAAGGAACCCCTCGTATTAACACAAGAGATGTATGCATGTTGTAGGGTAATTTTGCTGTATTCTTCCATATTTTGGAAATGGAACTAGATGACACAATCTATTCTGGTGTGGAGAAATTCCTCCATGCTCTTTGATGCGTCCAGAGTTGCTGGTATGAGAACTTTAGAAACTTTTATTGTTAAAAAACACCATTTCTCTTGCACCAGGAATTTCATGTCTCCCAAAACTTTTTATGATATGAGAAGAATTTTCTTCTCCTGTTGATGTTTTGATAAACAACTTCTCCCCATTGAAGAAATTATCTTATTGGTGTCACTTCTTCATCAGTTTTGCTTTCTTAGTGAAATTTCACAGACCTATGAAGTCTTGACTCAACCATTGATGCCACTGACAAGCACCTGGAGAATTTTTTTTTTTGCACGCAGAAGGTCATGACCACTAACAGCTATCTTGTGGGAGAATAAATACCAGATTAGTGGTTGAAAGCCCCATATGTGTTGAAAATGGTGGTGCAAGTGGTTCTTCATTTGCATATGTTAAGTAGGGCCAAGTATGGTTGATACATGTTTTGCTCAATGCAAAAAAAATGCACTTGAAGTCTAGTAATTAGGCTTCGGAGGCTGAATTAATGATGGCAAAGGACATCTCTAATTTTTAGGCAAAGGTAGAACCCCTTAGCTTAACATTGAGGCAAGGTAGCTCCACATTTATCAATGTCTATCCTTAAATCCTTAAACCATATAAAGCATCTTAATTTTTCATTTTTTCAATTCCAAAAAATAAACCCAATCAGGCTATGCAATTAAAGATGTAAAATATTTCTATAATAATCCTAATTAGATTTCTCTCTTGGCTTAAAACATGCTGGACCTTTACAGAAAAAGGGATTGTAATATTGCTGGACTTTGAGAATAAGAAGAAGAGCAGAGACAGTATGTAGAAACGGATCTGCTCATGCTAACTTCCTAACCAACAGGTGAAAGAAAATCCAATTTAGCAAGAAATAAAGTAATTTAAAAACTTCAAGGGGGGACTAAGTGATACTTCTGAACAAAGAGGTGAAGGCAGGATATGATGCATAAGAAAAATGTTAATTATCACTTAATTATTTTTAGGTCCTTTTAGGATCTAGACTTTAGTATAATTGTCTCAAATCTGAAATCATTTAGTAGCCATGTGCATATAACCTGCATTATATCAAGTAACAAAAAAATTTTGTATTATAATTCTTCAAGTTAACTTGGGGCTTTTACTTTTGTTGAAAATGGGGGAATACTACCACATGTTTGATGAACTTTGAATAAATTGTTAAACTGTTTTGTCAGGTGTAATAAGCATCCAAATATGTGAGGAACAGCTCAAACAAAGTCTAAAGACTGGTATACATGTTGGTTTTTGCAGCTATCTGCCCCAAGCCACATTTGAAAGATTGTGGGAGCTTTATATCTATTTTCTTGTTGGTTTTGCCCATTAAATTTATGCCATGTGTATGTTTTAGATTGGCCTTGGAGCTGAAAAAGAGGTACAAATTAACTTTAGTTAAAATACTCAAGTGGTTAGTTTTGAACTAAATTATAGATGGAATTGGTTTATTCTTGCAGCTAAAATGATTAGGGTTGAGCATGGATCAGGTTCGGTTGGGTTGAGAAAAAAATTTCATCCGATCAAATCCAATTGGCTTGAAGAAAATTCAATCCGCTGCCGACTGTTTATCATGTATAAGCCGTTTGAAACCGAAGTGAACGGTTTGTAGCGGGTTCGGATGGGTTGTGTCGGTTTGGGCTTTAATATTGACCCAATATTGATTTTAAGTCCAATATTGATTTTAAGTCCAATGTTGGCCCACTTAAGCTTATTTGCTTTTTTTTTGTCAATTTAATGCAAAAAAGGTCTAAACTTTATAAGTTACGAATGTTGGGCTTATTTTTGAATCTGTACGAAACAAAACAGAAAAAAAAGATTTATTCATTTGAAAGCAATTACATCTGAAAGTTTTTACTTAAGAATTGTCTCAAATTAATGTGTTTCCATCAATAATTCAATATTAATATTCTCATGAATCCAAATGGTTGATGGGGTATTTTTTAGAATGAAGTATTGAAGTCTAAACGACACCGTCCCAAAATAAAAGTGAGTTTGTAAAATACTACATCGGTTGGGTTCGGTTTCATACAGGTTAAAAGTGTAGGAACCGAATCCGACCGTAAATAATCGATTTTTTACAAACCCCAACCCGATTCTACCCGATTTATGTCTTTCAACCGATCAAAATCGATGTTTATTGGGTCGGATTGGGTGGGTTTCTTTGGGTTTCGGTTATTTGCGCAGCCCTAAAAATGATGCTCATATGTAGGAGGGAGGGTTGGCATCACTCTGTCTTTCTAACATAGTGAAGTGACTGTGAATTCTAGAACAGCAATTCCTCTGGTTGAGTAGTGGGAGCTCACTTCAACATAATGGTATCTTTGTCTCACAGAGCAGTCAATGTTTGTGAACCCATTTCACAAAATTGGGAGCTGAAACGTTTAGTTCATAGTGCTGCTTAGACATAAGGATACAACTGTTTACTATAGTTTTAATATAGTCACCATGTGGCTAGTCTTAAGTATTATTGCAGTCTAGGAAGCATAGATACCGTTATGCGGTATGGGTACTTTATGGTACCGATACGCCAATACGGCAAAAATTGAAAAAAATCATAATATGGGTACGGCTAGATATTTTATTTTTTTATTAATATTTGAATATATATAATATTTTAATATTAATAAAAATATATGAAAAACTGAATCATATATATAATATTTGAATATTAATAAAATTAAGTTCTCAAATCTCAACTAAATTTATAAGTATCATCATAAAAAACAAACAAACACTTGTAATTAATGAAAAAAAAATTAGCAGTCTAAATAAGTAGAAGAAATTAAAATAGTAAGTTTTGATAATTAAGTGATAATAGTTTAGTTACTTCATTTTCTGCATCATCAGCAAAAAGCTTCTTCTCCATATCTAGTTCATCAAGGGACAAACTTGCAATCTCAAGAATGCAGAGATAGGAGTATCGGTATCGTATCGGAAACGTATCTGCACCGAAAATGTATTCGGTGGTGGTACACGCCTGATATAGGAGTATCCGTGCTTCATAGATTGCAGTGTAACATGTTAACTTTATAGGGCAACCATATTGGGCCGTGTGTCAAGTAGGTTTGACCAACATGAAATAAATTAAGGCAGCAATGCAATAAAAATCCAATTCACGAGGCTCCTGCTATTGTGGGGTCTAGGAAGGGTCAAAGTTATGCATCCTTTCCTCATTTGCGTAGAGGCAGGATGGTGATGCAATCAGACATTAAATTCTTCAGGAAGATCTTTATATATGCATCATTGCAATATAGTATTTTTGGAAAAAACTGACTTAGTTAATTTTCGTTTAGGGATTGCAAGCTTCCATATGCTTGATCTTGTCCTAGATTCTACCTCGATTTATTCATACTAGTTATCGAAATAAAAGTAATATATGTCAAACTTATGTGGATACTCTGACAGGGAACTGAGTTGTAAGAAGTTTTTGCACAACAAGTTCCTTTTCATGAATGATCATTCTGTAGGGATCTTGCTTAGCTTGTCCATATTTAGTTACGTGTATGATAATATTGTGACTTGTGGTGGAGGAAACTTAGGATATTCTTACTGAGTATGATTTTCCAATGGATCTAAGGTCTCTCTTCTCTACAGCTAAACTAGGCACCTTATGTTTGTTGTTGTAGAGCACCATAATAGCTATCCATTCTAGTTTGTTCTAGGGTTCCAGTTTGTTTCTTCATTTCCCTTTGTTCATGTGTGAATGGGAGAGTTATGCGGAAACTCTAATAAGGTTTGTAAATTGATGACATGTATGCATCGCAAAGTTTGTAGTTTATTGGGAGGCTCTTTCTCGTCAATATTCCATTCTAGTTTTTTCATTGAATTTCTACTTCCCTATTCAAAAAATTTGCTAAAGTTTTATATCATATAAGTTTATTAGTTGCTGAATTGATTTCTCCATATTCACATAATGTTGCATTTCAAATATGTGGATGGTGGTGTTCTTCCAACGGATGTTACTAAAGGAATAAAAAGATTGAATAAGTCTCTAAGCAAATTTTTATGCAGTTGAGCCCTGTGAAATTGAACTACATTTTTGGGAGTTGATGTAGTTAGGTCAATACAAGGGTTAAATCTTGGCAGTATAAATGTGACAGGTCTTGGAAAGAGAAATGCTGGTGAACAAGCCTATGGGTATGCACCCTCATAGCAAGCTTACAATAGATCAATCTGAACTTCTAGATGATCCGCAGGCCCCTTCTCTATCCTGACCGGTGGTAAAGGGGACATCTTGAATTGGGCAAATGGCAAGTCACATGACCCTGGTTTTCTGTTTGTTTGAAATAGTATAGGCAAGATGAAGGGGAATGGGGTCAATATCAAATGGTGTGAAGCAAGGTTTGCCATCTCGGTATCGGACCCCATATCGGTAAAATTCTGCTCAATGTCAGTACGCGGTTCGGTACAGTACAGTAATGTTGGTATGCTCCGAGATGGCGTACCGGTACGAGATCGATATGGTATGGTACGGGCAGTATGGGGTGGTACAGTATTCCATGGTTTGTGAAGATTGGTTGGTAGATTGATCTATCTCATTGTCATGCGTCTAGAAATTATTTCCCTTGTTAGTATGTTATTAAATACCTAAAAGCTGGTGGGACTGTTTTGTCATGGTTACTTTATTTTCATATTTTGATTTCTAAAATGTGCTTCTGATCAATTGTTCAAAGATCATTAATAAATAGAAGAATTTTCTTATGTTGATGGGGCAAGTTCTCTAATTGATGAGACTTAACTACAGGTTCTTCATTGAAAGAAATGTAATAAATTGGAGAATATGGAAAAAGATCCAATAAGAAGATAGATGTAGATTATTGAGTTGTGTCTTATCCATCATGTGAACTTATGTACCGAGATGTCCATTTTTTGCATAGTTAATTGCTATTAGGAGGTGTTTTGGAAGTTATATTATTGCAGTCAGTTGTGTAACATTTTGGTCAATAATCCAGTGTTTTTCAAAGAACAGATGCATTAGGGTGGACGACTACTTTGTTAGGAACTAGTATTTGGCAAATGTGATATGTTGGTGTTATACAAGGGAGCATGGTGATGGATGCTATGATCTCATTCATTGAGATTGGTTGAAGTAGATTTGATATATATACATCCCATTTAATCTTATAAACTTTTTCAACAAGTCATTTAAAGTGATATAGTGGGATGTATATGTTAAAAAAATATACACATAAAAGTTAAGAAAGGTACATGCCTGAGGTGTTAAATGGGGAAGTGTTCATGGAGACCAAATACACGTGTGCATGTGTGTGTTTTGTTTTGTTTTGTTTTTTTTTTTTTTTTTTTTGGTGGGGCGGCTGGGGGGGTGTGGAGATGTTGGAGACCAAAGAGTTGGGGTGAAGATGTGGAGATCATGGGGCTCACCTATAAAATTAGAGATCAAGTGGGGCAAAAACTTGGTTAAAATCAGACTGCTGATCAACTAGCCAATAATTTCATGAAGGCCATTTGGAATGAGATAACTGGTTGACTGCTACTGCTATAATGTATTCAGAGCTTCAATTTTTTATGCTCCAGCTTGAATGCAGTATTGAAGGTCTGCTAGTTAAGTTCATAGAAATCCTGAGTTTAAGATGACAGTGTGCTTTTCAATTCATTTTCATGCATATGGGCCTCAACTTTTGTATTTGTTCTAGTTTTATAGCTCAAAACATGTTATAGATCAATTAGTGGTTCTGCTGCTTAGGGCAATTTGGGCATTCAATAATATTTTTAATAGTAGGAGGGAGTTCTGCAGCCTTTAATTCTTCCTTCCCATCTCTTTGTCACTTTTTCCCTTTTTCCTTCATCTACTTTCTATTCCCCTATACATGTTTGCCTGTTGGTCTGTGGCTATGAATCTCCTTCTCATTTTCTTTCTTATTTTTCTTTTAAGGGACCGTAGGTATTCCAATTTCTGCAGGATCATAAGTACAGGTTGGATTGAGTTCTTACTTTGATACAGAGTTAACATAATGCTTTTTATACGGGACCTTGTCTCTCTGCAAGGTACATGTAAGATAGATAGAATTCCTTGGTTAAGAGCATGAAAATTGACTGGAGAGTTTAAAGTAGCAGTATTTACATAATTTTATAGATAATCAAAGAGGATCTTAACAACAAAGCCTGTTGTGAAGACTGATTGTACAATTGCATGTGTGGATATATTATGAGGTAATATTTTTTTGGCAAGAGAACTTGCAAATCATGAGTCCATCTGTAAATCGTATGATGCCAGCCATTCAATTTTTTTGATAGAGAAATATTGTTGACACGCTCCTGACTCTTGTTAGGTTACAACCTAAAAGGGGTGTTTAGCTAGTGCCAGGTGTAACATAGGGCTGATGATATATCCTTCATCAAAGTTTATTCACTTCTTCATGTTCGTAATTTGTGTAAAATTCCTAAGTGGCTATGTTCTCTTGCTGGAGATCTTGATATCCGATTGTAGTGGCTGTCATGTTTGGTGATTCTGGCAGCTTTTGGAACTACTCAACTGAGAGGACTTGGTGGATGGAACACAATTATATGCATAGAACTTACTTATTCTGCTATATTCTTGAAGATGCTAGGAAAGCTGTTAAGAGACAGGCCAAATTTTGATGTATTTAGTGCTAATAAAGACTCTGTTTGTTGAAAACTTGAAATCTTCCGAAGTTGGAATAGTGGCTTGGTGCCTAGGGAAAATAGCCAAGCTATTTTATTGGTTAAATATGGCAGAGGCTGATTAGAGCTAAATTAGATGTATTTGTTACCATATGCAGCCCTCGTCTAAGGGATTCTTAAAAGATCCTGAAGTGTTCATTTTATGTTCTTTTGGGTTCTCAAAAATTTAAGACATGGTCACATCATGGTGTTGATGGGCATGCATATAGGCTAAAAGGATATAAAAATTCATGAGAGGCATACATGACTGGTTCAAATGTCCAATTTCTACATTGGATTTGTGAAAATTTTGAAGTTTCTAGGATCCCAATTTCCTATAAGCAAGCTTTGGAGTTCTTTTGAATTTAAGGGATGATGTTTTGAGTCTTCTAAATCTCGAAGAGAGTAGAACTAAGGGCCAAAATGATCTTACATACATACATACATGTATACATATGTACATACATGTATGCATCCATGCATGCGTACATACATGAATACTAACATATGTACATTTATAATTTAATTTTATTTAGAATGTTCAATTTTTTTTGACCAATTGATGCATAGGCTAGAGGTTTCCAGATCACATGATTTTTGGCATGTGAGAAGTTTAGATGAGTAGATCATATCCGATGGCTTGGATCGTCGATATGGACCACAATCATCCAGTGTAGACCTAGTGGGATCTGAGTGGAGATTCATTCAAGTATAGCCAGGCTAGCTCTCTCTCTCTCTACACACACACACACATATGCACACACATATATGGACACACACACACACACACACATTATATGCATTCACACACACACACACACACGCACACATGCATTTACATATGCATATATACACATATATACATTTACATATGCATATATACATATATATGCATATACATATACACACACATACATGGAATGCTGTATTAGGTTGAACCGTCTAGTACGTCGCATACTGTACCATACCAGTCTCATACTAGTACAGTGTTTCATACCATACCAACACTTGGTATGCTATCTCATACTGTACCAAACTGCGTATCGATACTCTAATAGGATGATAACGGTACGGGATCTGGTGTCAAGATAGCGAATCTTGCACACACACACATATCTATATCTATATACACATACATGCACACACATGCAACACACGCATAGATACATACGTACATGTATGTATATGTATATATATATATATAGAGAGAGAGAGGGGGGGGGAGAGATAGAGAGGACTCCACTAGATGTCTTCTATGGTTCCCTTGCACCCTAAAGTAGATATTTGCAAAGAATAAATTATAATTGATGGTTTTGATAAATACCCTGCACTTCTATTTTTTTACCCTCTGAACCACTTATGGAGCATGTTGCATAAGTCAACTCCTTTACTATTTGTGCCTGATAATTAATTTTCGCAGTCATTATGAAGCTGGGTATAAGATAATCTTGCTTTTATTATGTATGGGAGATTATGCCTCATACAGAGTGTCATGCCTCAGTCTTTGTTCCTATATGTGGATAGATCTAAATGTCATTGGAGCAAAGGTTAGATATCATCTGGCAAACAGAATTAATATTCACTCAACTGAAAAATGTGGCTAATACTTAATTGGTTGTTGATTATTATTTTGCATCAAGAATTGTTTCATGCACATGTTGTTTCTTTCTCCCTATATTTTCTACTCGTTATCTTTATGTGTTTTGTAACCTCTTAGAATTGGCCTGACAGCATACTAGAGAGGACTACTTGGAGTTGAGACAGGAAGCAAGTGACCTTAGAGAATACTCGAATGCCAAACTTGACAGAGTTACTCGCTATCTGGGTGTTCTTGCTGACAGGGCTCACAAACTAGGTAAGGCGATCAAAACTACTGTTCCATTGCATTTATCTTTCTGCATGCACATTTAACGTTGTGCTTGTTGGTCATCTTTCTATGCATTTGTGCTACATGAATGCAAGTCTTTTTTTTCTCTTTGTATATATCAATTTTTTTTTGTTGTTACTTGTACCTCCATCTGTGATTTCACCCTTTGACAATGGTAGCAACATGCACCTTTTCTTTATGCAGCTGTATACAATAACTAATCTTTTAAACTGTTTATGTTGTGCTCATTTATATTTAGTTGTCGGATAATGCTTCTGTGAAATGTCACCTATTGGAATGCATGGTTTAAATTGTTTAGGTATCCTAGTGATTCTGCATGAAGTTGGTTGGCAGTGAAACATATAAGCCGGTTAGGATGATCACAGAGGCTTGATAGCTGCGCTAATAGCTAGTCGCTGTATTAGCTAACCTCATCTTAAATGCATATCTTAGATGCATATTAATCACAAGATATTAGAAAATCTTTTCATTTTTTCCTATGCGTTGTTGTGGCCAAGGTTCAATATTGGTTTGGCTGGCAGCACGGTTTGGTACGCCTAGGTGACTTTCTGTATTGGGCCAAAACCGACATAGCTGAGAGGGTGGAGGGAGAATAAGAGAGAGGGAAGGGAGAGGGAGAGAGGGCCTCTGGAGGCCGTTCGAGGGCTGCCAAAGTGCCTGAGGAGGGGTTCCGCCCTTGTTTTTTTTTTATTTGGCTGATTTCCAATGAAGTTGGTAATGGTGAAGGTTGGTGGAGGAAGAGTGGGAGAGAGGAAGAGGGGGGGGGGGGTGGAGGGAGAGGGAAGAAGGGGGGAGAGCGATGGCGAAAGCCGGTGGAGGACATGGCAAGGAGGGCGGCGGAGAGGAAGAATGTGAGACGAAAAGAGAGAGGGAGAGGGTGGGGTTGCTGACTTCATCGAGAGCTGGCAAACTAAAAAAAAGAAACAAGGGTGGAAGCCCTTGTTTCAATAGGGAGGAGGGTAGAGGCCCTCCGGTGGCCTTGAAGGCCCTCTCTTCCTCCCTCTCCCCCCCTCTTCTCCCTCTCCCTCTCCTTCACTTGTTTCTCATTTTGAATGTTGGTACCATCCGAGTCCGCCGCTACTCGGTATGCCCTGAACTAGGGAAGTTCGGGATGATTTTTCAATCCTTGATTGTGGCTTTATATAGTTGTGTTTTTTTGGTTATTTGAAAGGAAAAAGACAGTTGAAAAATTTTAATCTAAAGATGTGCCAAACTATGCTCCAAAATAAAATTTTGACTCTTGTTGGAAACTATAAATTTCAATTTTCTTTTCTAATTTTCAGATGTGAAAAATGCTTTCTTCAAATTTTCCACTTCATGTTACTCTTTTTGATTAAGCTTTATAATGTTGTACTTATTTTTTAATAAGATTATCACCAAGAACGTTTTTGCAAAAGAGTTTGAGGAGGATGAGGGCTGGGGGAGTTGGGAAGGCAAGAGTTTTATGAGTTTCCCTTTTTGATTTTGCTTAAATGCTTTTGGGGCTCTCTGAAGCATGTGGTTCTTATTCGATGATTTTAAACAACCATAGATGTTTAAAGATCATAAAGATTACTAGATTTGTGTGCTTGACTGTTTGTGTGTGTATCTAAATAATGCTACTCCAAATGATGTTTGGAGGAAATAGTTAGCTGTAGAGCTATGAAGCTTTTTGAATGCTATGTACAAGATCCTGAGGTAGATGCTTGCTGATGGGAAGGATAGGGTTATAGGTATGAAGCATTGGCTCTTCTTCGAAAAAGATATATAGCTTTATGCATGGGTTGGCCATACTGGCCTGAATTGCCTTGTTCTATGCGTATGGAACTGATGGGAACCGGGATTGTTTGCCCTATCGGCTTGGTAAACTGGTTGAGCCGAATTAAAGAGAATCATGGTTAGCCCATTTCATTAAATAAGCTGAACCCAATCCCTCCGGTTCTTGCCTGTTGATTAAATAGGCATGCCCCACCCTCGGGTTTGCGATTGCCTTTCCCTCCTAGTTCGTGTGAGAGAAGCAATCCCTACATTGAAACCCTACCCATCCGCCGTCACTACCCTATCGTGGATCCCTTAGCCCCTTCGCCTCCTCCTTTGTCCCTGCCTCCCTCTCTCTTTCTCCCTCCCTCCCTCTCACTTGTGCGGCCTTTCGAAACCCTCGCCTCTCTCCCTCCTCCACTCGCTGCTATTGATGCACTCGTTCCAGCCTTTCTTCAGCTCCTCATCCTTCCTAGGTTTACCGCCGTCGGACTTGGGAGATCGACCAGGCGAGTCTCTCCTCTTCTCTCTCTCCTTCTCGCTTTCCTCCCTCCCTCTCCCTCTCCTTCTCGCTTTCCTCCATCCCTCTCCCTCTCCCTCTCCCTCTCCAGCACTTTTCCTCTCCCTTCCCATGGTTATGGTAGGGTATGTGGTTCGATATGGCATGACTTGGTATTATACCATAAGGTCGCTGGCCGGCATGCTTGTTGGTACCGGTTCCACCATCTTTGGGCCTTCATGCAACTTAAGATTGTCTACATTTTAGACAATTTTAAGGAAGTTAGAGTTCTTTGCAAGTTTTTTTTTTTTTTTTGAGATGCCATATGATAATATTATCTAATATTTCTTATTATGAAATTTGATTGCTTTTTGGGTTATTTATTCAGATTCCTTTATATTCTGCAACTTTAGTTAAAGTTCGCGCTGTTCATTGTGGGTCTACTGTTGGTTCATTTGCTAATTAACTAGCTCTTAATAGGGTTATTTTATTTTTTCTTTCTGTTAAGATAGATTATGACAAATTGGCTAGGTCATTTGATGATATGAGCAATGATGACAACTCTTTGAATGATCATGTATCTGATGGCTACGGGTGGAGGCAGTGGACAAGGTGGTGGTGGCACGTAAGTTCCCTTGCTTGCTCCATTCACTGATGAGTTATAGTTTGAATATGCGATGTAGGATAGAGACCATAGGCATAAGGCTAGAGAGGACAGCGCATGCAGGCGGAGCGGTCCTAAAGGTGGTAGATGTGGCATCGATCTAGCTGATGAGGTGGTGCACCTAAGGGGAATCCTAAATGTATTAGGACCCCCTTGGTACTTAGGATTAGGGGTGGCAATCGGGTTGGGTTGGATGCATGATAGATTCAAAATATGTCAACTCGAAACCCAACCTGTTTATTAAATAGGTCAAAAATCCAAATTGGAACTTAACCATTTTATTAAATAGGTAACCTAACCCAATGTACAACAAGTTGAATCAAGTTAAACTAGTTAAATGGTTAAGCATTGCCACCACTACTCAGGATAATAATTCTATACCGGATCATATCGTCTTGAGCCGAGTTATGACCCGTATGGATATGCACATTTGAATCTTTGTGTTGTAGTTGCTATCATCCTTCCTAGCCTCAATTAGACTAGGGATCAAACCTTGTTCGTTTCTTTTCACTCGTGATTGTGCTCGATGAAGCAGCAACATTAGCATGGCTATCTGGTAGAGATAGGTTACTGGGATCCTGGGTGGGTGTAGTTTTAACAGATGCATGCATGTTCCATATCAATTGTTCTAATATAAGTATTTTGCATTTTCAATGTTATACTTAGTTAATTTAACTTGTATTATACAGCCAAGGTAATTTTTAGGCATGTAATTTTGAAAAATAAAGCATATGACATTTAAACATCAAAACAAACTCACAAAATCCTATTTTCCACTCAAAATTAAATAAAGAAAGTTTAATAACCTTGAGGAAAAAAACTAAAAAATGTATGCTGTCCATTACCAAGATTGTAAACCTTCCACACAAGTACTTGAATCCGTCGGCTAAACTTAAACCCTTGAAATCTAAATGTAGAAAGGGAGGATGGTGGAATGGAGGGAAAGCTGAGGGAGTGGGCTGAACTGAGAGGTAGAGAAAGTAGAGGGAGGAGGCAGTCTGAAACTGCAGCTAATTGTGTACTTAGATCCATGGGTAAAACCCTTGAAATGTAAAATATAGGGGGAGAGGAAGGTGCAATGGAGGGAAAGCTGAGGGAGGGTGCTGAACTGGGAGGTTGGGAAAGTAGAGGGAGAAGACAGACTGAAAATGTGGCTAATGGTTTCGACATGTCAGTGATAGTTAGTGAGTTGAGGGTGTTTAAGTTGTTTCCTTTGGTGGGAGGCTGACCATAGGAGCAGCTGATAAGCTCCTGTTGTTAAGCATAAAACATGTTTAAAAACTATAGGAAACCAATTTTTAATATCTTGATAAGTATATTGATATGGTCCTGGCTGACATTTTGAGGTATATTGGTTTATATCAGCTGAGATAATGTAGACTAATTTTATCATACCTTACTGGTGAGTGCCTGAAACCTTTACAAACCAAGATCTCATCCTAGATAGAAATCCTTGTGGAGGTTTGGCTGCATTCTTGTGCTTCATGAGTTTACTGTTTTTGCCTTAATATAGTCATTGCATTAACGAGATAAAACTATCACTTCAGTCTCAAGTTGTCACTGGTTCATTTTGTTTCCTTGTTGCAAATGATTTAGATTTGCTGCCTTCTTCTATTTTCTGGCACTATAATAGTAATGTCTCCAGTTTTTATGATACAAGCATTAAAGTGCTGATTGCTTTATATATAGTTCTTTACCTATCAAATGGCCTGTTGTTCATAAGTTCTATATTAAGCTGACGGTTTACTTCCCTCTTACATGCAGATCAAGCTGCTCTTGAAACTGAGGCCAGAATTAGTCCTTTGATCAATGAGAAGAAAAAGTTGTTCAATGAATTGTTAACTGCCAAAGGTACCAACATATCTGCAAAGACTGCAAGCCTTCAATTGCATATATTGGAGAATGTGCCATTTCTTCTTTGTTTTTGATGGTTGAAATTGGTTTCAATTGTCCTCGCATCTCAATTTCAGGAAATGTGAAGGTATTTTGTCGTACACGGCCACTATTTGAAGATGAGGGCCCATCTATAGTTGAGTTTCCTGATGAATTTACCATCCGTATAAACACTGGTGATGATTCTCTTACCAATCCTAAGAAGGATTATGAATTTGATAGGGTTTATGGGCCCCATGTTGGACAAGGTAAGAATCAGTTGCCAATATTCTACTCTTTAGATGGTCGTTTCTATTCCTTTGTCTTCACTTTCTCTTTTATTTAAAAAAAAAAAATAATATAGATGTTTCCTACTCTAGACAATATGACTGTTCATTCTGTTTATCAGGCTTCTTGTAGCTGATTCTGTGATACAAACACTTTCAGGGGAATTTTTTCGTGATGTTCAACCATTTGTACAGTCAGCCTTGGATGGATATAATGTTTCTGTGTTTGCATATGGACAAAGTCGTTCTGGAAAAACACATACAATGGTTCCTCTCATACTCCACTGCTCTTCTCTTGATTTTTTCTCTTAGTCTTAATTTTTTTTTTCTTTTTTACCTAATTCTTTTCTTTTCTGAACCTATTCACTTCTTTATTTTCATTATCTTTGCTTGGATTTGGTTGTAGTCCTTTTATTACCTTGATTTGGTTGTGTACTCTTGTTAGCTCATGTGTATTTACTTTATGTCTTGGTTGATCCTGTTGCATTATTACCAAGTTTTTGTTTGTGGGAGAAGCTTTTTTGGTGAAAGATGCAATTGTGATCCATAAGACAAATTGTCTCTTTTAAATGTTGATAATGCTAAAATTTTGGGCCAAAAAATTCATGGACTTTTGGGCATACTCTCCTTTTGTACAAGTCTTATGTAATAATATTGAGGAAAATCATATGTTCCTATTGTTTTTTTTTTAATATTTGTTTTACTGAATCATCCTTTCCATGGGTAAGACCGTAAGACTATACTTATTCACATGTACTTGCAGATATGCTAATATTTTTAGATTCCTCAGTTGTTTTGTGGGGTTAACTTTGTTCTTGTGGTTTGACCTTGTCTTCCACCAAATCAATTATTTTTAGTTGAAGCATGCCTAAGTTAGTCGCCTCATGCCACTTTGATTGTTTCAAATTCTGAGTTTTCACATATAAAATGCATTTTGTCTGTCCTTCGAATGATAATGAAATTTTTTTATGATGTTTCAGGAAGGATCTAGCCATGAACGTGGTTTGTATCAGCGGAGTTTTGAGGAGCTCTTTGATCTATCCAATTCAGATACCACATCCACATCTCAATATAGTTTTTATGTTACGGCCTTTGAGCTTTACAATGAGCAGGTTTTTTTGATTGTTCTCTTCATTTTGCTTCACTATAATCTGTGTTGACATGTTTAATATCATTCTATTATATCAACATTTTTTAATCAAACACATTATCCTTTTCAACCATAATTCTTTAAACTGCTTACATTGTTTTGCTTAGATTTCTGTTCATTTTCCCCTTTATTGACATTGTTTCTGATGTATTTATGTTGCCTATTTGTGCTTTCAATGATAGGTTCAAGATCTGCTAGGAGAATCCATAAACAGCATATCGAGAATAAACATCGGTCCCCAAGATTCATTCGTGGAACTTGTGCAGCAGAAAGTTGATAATCCTTTGGACTTTTCTATGTTACTAAAAGAGGCAATCCAAAACCGAGGCAGAGATTCTGCAAAGGCTACCGTGTCACATCTGTATGTAGATGAGTAGTCTGAATTTAGTCTTTTTCTATCATGATGAAAAGCCATTTTATTTGTTACTTTGCTAGAAGCTGTTCCTTTAGGTTTAGAAATTCTTGCCTGGAAACGTCTAAACCATGAGCGATGAAAGTCTGTGTCTGCTGACTTTGCAGTGCTTCTATGGGAAGCTTTAGTTTGAGAGGGTTGCATGAATTTAGGAAAATCATTAGGTCTGGTTGAATTCTCAGACTCCCCAAAGATTGGGTGGGATGTAGACATATTTGGTTATTCCTAATGATGCATTTTTCATGTTTCTATTGTTGTTTGAATGGTGTCTTGGTTCTGGCAATTGGGACAAGGGATGTACTGAATATTTGTAACATGTTCTGGGACATTTGACCATGCTCTTCCCCAAGTCTGCTCTTCTAATGTTGGACTTATTTGTTTATGTTTTGCTTAATTTATTTACTTATTTATCCTAGCTTTGTCCTCCTGCTTGCTTTTTGCCTGGTTTATTGTGTTTTTCTTTGTCTTTTACCAAGTTCCTATTTTTTTATAACTTGCTAGCCCATGAATTTGGTGCTCTTGGTTAGTTTCTATTGTCATATTGTTCTAAATTTGTAATATGGGATAGCCTTAAAAATATGTGCAGCTTTTTGAGACTTGCTGTGCTTATTATTGTCAGGGTTGTCACCATTCATATACACTATACGAATTGCGTCACTAGGGAAAGTTTGTACAGCAAGCTTTCTCTTGTAGATTTACCTGGAAGTGAGTGCTTACATGTGGAAGATGCTAGTGGGGATCATGTAACAGACCTTTTGCATGTATCAAAATCACTTTCTGCGTAAGTGTTGGTATATAGTATCTTTCTTTGCTGTAATTTGTCTAGTTTCCAGTGGTATTCTTTGTTTCTTCTGAATATTTGAACAAGACTTGCTTATTTGAATTTTGATTAATTGTTGCTGATATTTTAGCTATGGCATATTTTTATCTTTAACAGATATCATTTCCATCTTATTCTGCATAATTAGCTCTGAATATGAAATGACAAGCATGTGCACTGCCCACTGAATTATTTTTTTCAGAGTTCATGTTTTTCCTTTGCTAGTTGTTATGATACATTTCTATATTTTGGTGTTATTCTGTGCTTCTGCTTGACATGAAAATTTAGTAAAATTAACAAATGTGGTGACGAGTAGAACTTCTATCTTCCTCACCGTCTCTTCTAAAACCTCTCTTCCTGTATATTTTTGATTCTTTTTCAGTTCTATCCTTCCAAATCCTATGCTTGTATTTGACAAAACCATCATTGACATTCCAAGTCCCAATCGTTGATGTGCTCCTCAAGAAAAAGAAAAAGATAAAGGAAAAAAGGGGTAAAAGAGAAACTACTTCCTTTGATGGCTATCCTCCATCCTATATTTCCCATTATCATACGACTTTGTACTTCGACAGTTTAAGCATAACCAAATATATGGATTTGTAAATCTGATAAATGTTAGAATTCCATATTAATCCATAACATGGTCAACTTTTAAAATTAGGTTCGATAATCTCTCTTATAGAAAGGCTAAAACTAGCTTCCTTTACTGTTGTCTCTTAAAATCTTAAACCTTGTGTTTCAGATTCAGAAAGAAATTCAGTAAATTGAACTTTAGCCTTCTGCTACCTTATGCTTGCGCAAGAGATCCTGGTCATCCATTACCTTCCTACATAACGAAGCTTCATTTAGTTTGAAGTTTTGCTCCATTTTTTTCCTTATTACAATACAACTTAGCACTAGAAGTTGGAAAAATGAACAAACATTGAATCACCATGTCTTCCTACTTATTTTCCTTATCAGTGTGTTCTTTGAAGATTGTTGAAGTGTCTTATGTAGAAATGTTTAACCATAGTAAATCCGCTATTAGGTTCAGGTTAATGTTGATGATGGAACCTCACCATCTAGAATAATCCGCATCTCATGGAAAATCTTAACTAGTCTCCTATAAGCTGGTAGAAGATATTTTTATAATGATGTAATCTCTCTTGGATTTGTCTTGGGATGCTTGTCATTAATAGTCTAATGGATTTTTTTTGAAAAATCATAACATGATGTAAAAAACAATGCCATGTTATCTGGTGTTATAATTGGATCAGACCATTTGGCGGGATAAAGTTCTACAAGAATTATCAATTTTCCTTGTTTAGTTTATAGCTTGGATGGTCTGCTAGGTAAATTATCCATTATTGATGGACCATTAAGTTTCAAGCAAACCAGCCAGATGAATGGTAGAAGAAATAGAAATATAACTGATTATGGAGTGTAGAATAAAAGGAGTTTTCTCTCTCTTTTTTTTTTTTTTTTTGTTGGGGTGGCAGGGTGTGGGGGGTGGTAGTTCGCTACAGCTTTTCATTTTCTGAACTCTCAAGAAGCCTTCTCCTATGTGCAAGGATTGAAGTATCACATATTGTGCTCATGCAGGTAAGGGGCCCGCATGGTATGCATGTTGCACAATGTTTGTGGGGCTCAAAATAAACTAGGCCGTGCTTTAGGCAGGTTAGGCTTGAGTTGGCTGTATCAGAGGGATGTTTAAGCCTTAAGGATTGATTGAGCTTACGATGAGGCCAAGTATGAATATCAATGTAACTTGGACATGGGACATTGGTGTCAGGTGTCCTAAAGGATCCGACATTTCAAGCTCCAAAAATTGAAATGCAGGTACATGGTGAATGTGGTGCTTGTATATTATATAATATTATATTATATATAGCAAATGCATATAAATATATGGGAAAAGATGATGTATACCAGGCTCTTTAAGCTCTTTATTGAAAAGGATATAAAATAGGTAATTCAATGAATATGGAGGGCAAAACTGGCATCTTGCTTTTTGGTTATTGAATCTCTTCACTGAAAAAGGTAAAAGTAGTTATTTCTGTGAATATGGAGGGCAACACTGGTGTTTTGACTTTAAAAGCACTTTAATCCAAAAGAGGTCACACCCTTCTTAGGTGCAGTCATTGCTTGTTCCTGTCTCTGGTCTTGGTCCTTCGAACATCATTCATCCTTCTCCTCCTTGGCCTCAAGCTATGCCTCAACAAAAACGGGAGGAGTAGATTGTAATTAGAGGATAGAGAAAGAGGGAGAAAGAAGGAGAAGAGGGCTCAATGGTGCAAGGCTTGAAGACAATGATGAAAAAGATATGCAAACAGTTGCCCTATCTTTCCTCTAATTTCTTATTCCTTCCTTTTGGGGTTTCTCTCTTATTTCTCCCTTGGTGGCTTTGTTGGTATAATGATCGATGAGGGATTTGGTGAACCTGAACCACTTATTTGTTTTCAAATATAGTTGGCTTGTGGCTTCTTTTCCCATGAAAGAAAGTGGGAGTCCACTTTTGTCCTAAGAAAGAAAATCCAATTTGGCAAGAAACTCTCGTGTATCCATGGCATGTAATGCCATTTCTATCATGTCCTGTCCCAATGGGGACACAGCAAAAACTTGAAAAATGCCATTTTCCAGTAACACTGATGATTATTTTGGATCCTCTCATCAGGCACTTGAATGAGCCTTTTTGGGAGACAAGCTTGAGTTTCCACTTATTTCCATAAGCTGCGGATTTTTTGGCTTGGGCTCTTTACCATTGAGCCATAATATGCACAGCTAGCACTAATAAGAGATTACATATCTTACCCCACAAAAAGAAATTGCATATTTCATACATAATAAGCCTATTATAAAGCTGCACATTATTGCATATAATCACATAACTATTCAAGGTCATAATTGTCATTTACCTCCTGCTTCTTTTATCACAAACAAAAATCCATTTTTTGGATAAATTTTGACATCAACATTCTCAATGAAATGAAATGGTTGAGTTTAAAACTTTAAATACTATATGTAATATTGAAGAATATTCATACAGGAGGTCACTGATAGATTTTGCTAAAAATTCTTCACTTGACAAATTTGTAAGTATAAGGGATACATCTAAGGATTGAATCTAATTCCTTTTCTATAGGTAATGTCTGAGTTGTCTACGGATTTCACTTTCTGTTTATTCTCATGTCTGATTTGTTATATGTTACTGTTGTTTTTCAATTGTGAAGTTCATAATTTAGGACTGACGGGCATTTATTAGAATCATTTCTAAGATACATGACTCTCTATTTGAAGGCAAAAACAATTCATCTAAAACAAAATATCTCTCAAAACTTGATGGCAAGATAAAATAAGGTGTTGTGGTTTAAAATGGTTCGATCAGTTTCTTTCTTGACTAGGAGTGCTAATTCAGCATGCAGTATTTTACAGTGCCGTATAATTTTAATTTATTTTTAAGAGAAATTTACCATTTAAAAATTATATTTGTAGGATGGAGTGGTGCAAACATTATAATGCTCCAACTCTGTTTGGTTTTATTAAAATGTTTCTCTTTTCCATCGGAGATATTCAAAAATTTGGGAGCATGTATTTGATCTAGATTTCTTACTTCTTTTACTCTACATCATATCATTCTCCTGTTTATGTATCAGTTAGCATTTGCCACCATTAACTCATTCATACTAAACATCTTTTTTTTTTTTTTTTTGGTTTTTGTTTTTGTTGTTTTTTGGGGGGGGGGGTGTAGGTTGGGGGATGTTTTGTCATCATTGACTTCGAAGAAAGAAATCATACCATATGAAAATTCAAGGCTGACGCAATTGCTTGCTGACTCGCTGGGTAACTATTCTTCTCATGTGACTACATTTTGCATTGATAATCTTGTTTGTACATGTCATGTATCTGTGAACAACATATTCTGTTAGAATATTTGAGCTTGACGAAATTGATATTTATAACCATAGTGATAAATATTTATTGATCACACTGTGATTTGTTTGTCCATTTTCCAGACAATCAACTCTTTCTAGTTGTGTCATGGCTGTGGGAAAGGTGGTTTTTTGGTATAAGCTGGACCATATGAAGTCTTTTTGAAACAATGAAAACTGGTATTCAATCTTAATGATTGTTAAATTTATGGGTCACAAATGGTACTATTAGAGGTGTATTATTGGTAGCAAAATTGTACTTACAGGCAATACAGTTTCCATGAGGAGCCATTAAGCTGCTCCCCCACCTCCAATCGTTTCGAAACATCTATGATTTTTCCTGTGCAGACTTAAGAACAGGAAACAATCTAATCGGTCAATTAGCCCCAAGTAGGATTCCTTGCTTGAACTCCACAACATCATCCAAAGTTCCAAATACTTTTGCTAATAATTAACAAACATGATTTTCGTTTTTAGGTCCTTTAAAGTACATGGAAGGCACCCATCCATTATTCATTTGCTTCATGGGGAAATCTGTATTAAATTTATACAGACTAAAAAGGTTTGTTTGCTTAACATTTTGTGGTAATTTGAGATCAAAACTTCCACTTTTCACCTCCTGACCCCAAGATGTCCTGAGATGCTATTGAAAAATTTGGCACAAGCGTCTAGATGCCACTAAAGAGACAATGAATATTTAAGGCCGTTTCAGATGAAAATCTTGAGGTTCATTCCTTCTATTTTTTGAAGCTAACATGCTTTCACACTTTCTAGGCTTTTTCATTGTTTAAATGCCTCATCATCATGATCATCTTTTTTTATTTTTTTGATGGAAATCATCATCATGATCATCAATGTGAAAAAGAAGTATAAAATGCAAGTAACTTTGTTCTGCAAATGTCAGAGACAATTTGCTGCTGCTGCTTCAAAGGTCACAGGCACGCTAGTGTAGCTGATATATCTCTTTTCATGCTTATGATGCAAACTTCTGATGCCAAGATTAAGCGAAAATTCTTTGCTTAATCTTTTGTTGTTTGATAATATATATGATACCTGCAAGCATTAGCCATAATAGGATTGACCAAGGATTCAGGTCTCATCAGGATGTCTCATGGGATATTGGGACAGGGTAGCATCTCATGTATTGGGACAGGGCCATCCCGCTAGCCTCCCAGCATTTCGATCAGGACGTCTTGGGACATCCTCTATCCCAAATGTCGGGACCGGATGGTGGTAGGTCCTGTCTCATGAAAAAACTGGGACAGCCCTGTCCCACAGTATTTAAAACCTTGGGATTGATGATATAAGTAAAATTTTCACACAAACACACAGACGCGCGTGAGAGAGAGAGATTTGTTATCATAGGCAAGACTTTCACGTAGATATGGCTTTAAAACTGTTTGGATTTGGGAAAAGTTTTTCACTTAGATCTATGATATCATATTCATTGATAGGCAGTGCCTAAATTTTAGCCTAAAATGTATGTTTAATACCGCCCATGTAAACTAATCTTTGCTTGTGCCTCTTTGGGATTGATGTGCATATAGCTCTAAAATCCAAATGCTAACTCTGATTCCTTTCAAGTGAATTTTATATTAATTGAATTGATGCTTCTTTATGTCTACTCCATGTATAAAATTTGTTAGCAATATTTCATGATAACACCAAAAGCTGACATTTTTTTTGATTAGTTAATTAGAGGAATGTTATGTCTGAATGTCTGACATGCTTATGCTTCCTTTATATTTTTTAAAATGCTATCTTTTAACTGCTTCTTGCTCAGATTTTCTTCTGCTCATTTTCTCATATCTTTGAAGTAGGAGTTTGAAATGAAGGTCTAGTTTTTAAGAATTCCAGTCCCAGGTTGATATATTTATTGCTTGGAGACGAAGAATCTCATTTGGAGAAGTCATATGTTACACAACTAATGCAAATATTGTATCCATTTCTAACATTTACTATCCATGCCATAGTAAGTTGCGTTTGGCATGCCTGTGATTTTCGTTAAATACCTGCTCAATTGTTCAATGTTCGTTAAGACGCAGCTTATTTTTCAATGATGGATGAATCATCTATGATGGCTTATGGAAGACTAACAAGCAGCTCTTCACAAAATGGAGGGTTTTAAAGGATTAGCTTGGTTCAACATTACAGAACAGCGCAATCAATGGCATTTGATATTTGGGAATGAAGCATCCAAATCTAAGCAGAAACTACAATTAGCGAATCAGAAGGGGCCTCCTGAAGCTGTGTAGGAAAATATCTTTTGGATACCAAGTAAAAGAGGGGGTGGGAGATGTTTCCCTTGCGAATTTTGTGTTACCACCTCATGAATCTATGGACCATTGGATCTAGATTGGGCTAGGAGCATACAATTTAGTGAGAAGCCTCTTTTTCAAGTAGGAAGCAGTAAAATTAGCTAAGTAGAAACCTTGGGTGCACCACCTTGATGATCATAAAGAGTATGCTTGTGACCCTTGGGGAGAATAGTGGCTATAACTCATTCTTATACTTTAACTCGACTCTAGAATACAATAGAGGTTGCCAGTTGGCTTGTTTAAGTACTTTTTTTTTTCTCGTACTCTATCCTCTGTATATAATATTGGCCAAGGTGCTTGCATTTTGATGAGCTTAGGTGACCAGTCAAGTTGTGGTATCAGGATATCCCCACTTAATCCAGTATAGGCACATGCATCATTTAACAACGGAGGTACCAATTAGGTAGCACTTGGTTTACCCTTTGCCTATTAGAGGTCCAGACTCAAGAGAATATAAGAAAGTAACCGACTTCCAGAATTAGGAAAAAATCAAAAAGAACCATCTTACATTCCACTTTCAATTCAAAGAGCTTGGTGCTCCCATAGTTTTTTCTAAACATGTTATCAATCCTCTATTCTCATCTAGTTTTCCTTATTTCAGCCTTTTCTTCCCTTTTTGTTTCCTTTTCCTCCTATTTTCCCTTTTGGCCTGCTGCTTTAGTCCGCTATTGTGAGCAATAAGGGCTATATATGCTGTGTTGCCTGCAGCAATGGCTTCTTCTGTTGCCTGTGATGGTACAATAGCTGCTATGTGCACATTTTTTCACTGTTCACTGTTTGCATCTGATTTGTTAACTGGTAACTCAATACTGCTGCCATGTACTGCTGTCACCAGCTGCCCTGCAGCCCTGCCATCTTGTAGCTTTGCTTTATCTCTTTACCACTTGATTCCTTTTACCGTCCCCCTCTCTTGGTAAGGGAATGAAGGTGGAGAGGGACCTTAGTTGACACTCATCAGAGCCCAACTGCTTAGGGCCCTAGCCTCTGAACCACCAGTCAAGTCGAATCAATAAAGCCAATTAAGACTGATTTGGATGAGGCCATGTGTGCTCGGGTGCTTGCAGTTATTTACACCGTTTTACTTTTGTCTCTTCTGTTTGTTAGTGCAACAACTTTAGATGGAAACACTTCTGCATCATTTCTTCCCATGTCCTTCCTCATATTTGGAATTGGTAAACTCTTTAGTTTTAAGAAAGGTGTTTGACAAGCTTACTGATGTTTTGTAGTGCATTTGAAATACCATGATGAGATTGGTCATGATGTAGTCTGCAAGACTAGGATTCACAAATGGTTAATAAAGAGACCTTGGGTTGTGAATGAATGAACCTTATGGAGTTAGGGTGTTTTTAAAAGTCTTTTTGGTGGTTGTCTAGAAAGCAGGCAATAAATTGAGTTAAAACTAGCATAAAGTTGTTTCATCCTTTTAAGTTTTGTAGGGAATTTATGGATGAAGATTATTCGAAAGATCTTCAAAAAATATTAGCCAATACATTAATATGTGTAAAACACATTGGTAGTTGAGATGGGAAAAAGAAGAGAAAATAATTATAGTCAAGGAGAGCTAGTAGCATGGTTCGCGAAATCGGACGGTTCGCGACGTGTCGAACCATACGGGCTGCTAATTAGTGTGGTTTGGGCGTCCGATTCGGAACGTCGGCGAAAACACAGCAAGGGAGAAGGAAAGAGAGGAAGCGAGAGAGAGAAAGAGGAGGGGAGAGAAAGAGAAAGGAAGGCCAGCAGTGGCCTGTCGAGGCTGTCGGAGGGTCGTAGAGACTTCGGATCTCCGCGAGACTGAGAAGAGAGAGATAGAGTGAGAGAGGGGAAGGAAGGGGAGAGGAGGGTGGGGAGGCCGTTGGGTGGCCCAAACCCGCTGCGGCCATCGTGGGTTCGAAACAGTGGCTTCGTCCCTATTTTGTTAGGTTTGTGCCGGCAAACCCATTGCCGGCTTCACTGTATATCGGATTTTTAAAAAAATCCGATGAAATAGGGGCGAAGCCTCTGTTTGGAACCCGCGGCAATCTGGGGGGGGTGTTTGGGCTGCCCGATGGCGATGGCGTTCTCCCCACCGCCTTCCCCTCTCTCCTCTTCCCCCTTCCCTTCTCTCTCTATCTCTTTATTCTCAATTTCTCTTATGGAGGACCGTGAAGCTTGGGAGGCTTTGGCGGTTCTTTTGGTGGCCACTGTAGGCATCTCCGTCGGTCACCTATTCCTTTCCTCTCCATCCGTCCCCCCTCTCTTTCTCTCTCTTTTCCTCTTCGATTCATCTTCTGTTTTCGTGTCGGTTCGGATATGGTATGGTCCGATATGGGGGGGTGTCGACTTGTTCCGCTGGCCGGCTAGCATGGGGTCTAGTTTCGAGTCGGCGATCCTTGGCTAGTAGTATAGTGGTTTGTAAGAATGAGGGCGTTGTCCCAATGTTTGGTTTTGCTAGTTAGGGGGCCTGATTGATTGCAGATCAATGACAAATTAATGTGTGGAGAAGATAATGTAAGTGGAAGGACTAGAAAAGGGGAAAAAGAAGAGGAAAAGAGGAAGAGAGAATTTACAGAAAGGTAAAATGGGTAATAGACAAGCCTTCTATAAACTTTATTCCAAAGTTCATTGGAGGCTTCGGATAGGTTGGTCAATGGTATGGTTCGATATGCCCCCATATTGTATCGGGCTCAAATTGACATGGTGGGGTGGAAGGAGAAGGAAAGAGAGGAAAAGAGAGAGAAAGGGGGTGGTAAGTGTTGGGGATGTTTGGCTAGGACACCACTACCACAGCACCTTTTCGATACCGTTCGATGCAACAAGAAGAAAGAAGAAACAAAAACAGAAATACAATCAAATACGTAGATCAGCCAAAAGGCTCGCCTCCACGGGACATGCAAGCTTCATTATGAAAAAGAGAGAATTACAAGAGATCACATCTTCAACTCTCGTACATCCAATCTCTCTCAATAAGAAGCTCTCTCATAAAAATTCTCTCTAGGAAGACCCTCTTGAACCTTTGAAGCGATCATTGTCCATTGTCTGATAATCTGTCTGAAGCACCCTTGTCAGTGCTCTCTGTCGGTGCCCTTCATGGTTTGCTGTTGCTGCTACTGAATTCACTCTCGACTGCATTTCAGGATTCTGTTGAACTCACTACCGTGCTCTCTGTTTCGCCACAGGCCTCTTAAAGGCCAAAATCCCAGCGCAAGCGGATTCTGCAATCCGTTTATAACTCAAACTAGCCTTTGGCCGTCCGATCAACTCTCAAGATCAATGCCATCAAGCTGCTCACATTCCAATCCATCGGATCGTGCAATACTGAGTCCTCGGTCCACCAAAATGCCTGTAAACCATGTGAAACGGATGAGAAACCACCCATCGGTCCACGTAGACCATGAGAAATCAGGCATAAAATGCTCGGTCGGTCCATGTGATACCCCATGGATCGTCGGTCCACGCACCGCACGTGGACCGCATGAGAAGTCCTTGTGGGCCGCACCCGTGCACCCTCGCATCCGCACGTTGGGCTGCGCGCTCACGGCCGACTCGTGCGTCACTGGCGCGCTCGCTCCATCGGCCCGCCGCCGGCCTCTGCCGCTTTATGGGCCGTGCCACCACGTCCTGGCCTTCTTTCGCACATAGTTTCTCCGTCTGGACTCCGTTTGGACTGTTCTTGGGTTTATTGGACTTCATTCGTCGTCTTGGATCTCGCTGTGGGCTCAGTATGGATTGAATCTCGAGGCGTTAAATTTCAATAATCTCCATCTCGACTCGACATTCGATCCCCTAATTTTGAGAGCTTTTGGATCTCCTCACCCCCATGCCCTGGGGCAATCGCCTGCTGATCATGGATAGACAAACATGAGTCGAGTTAGGCCACTCGATCCGATCTCCATCGTATGCTGTGCTTCTTTTGATCTGAGATTTGCTCGGGATATCCTTCTGCGGCAATAGAAATCTCATCCTGTGATATCGTCTTTCATCCTCTTGAGTCTCACGTCTCGTATCCGATCCACCTCCATCTGGAGCTCCACCTTGCTCTAAGCTCCTCCTGGCTCCTGAAGCTCCACCTCGCACTGGGCTCTCCGTCAAGTAGTAATGTCTTTTCGTTCTCTTTTTTTTCTCCAGAATAATCCTCTCGCTACGCAACACCTTCAGAATTTCTCCATCAGCTATCGTCCTATAGCCTCTCGAATTCAGTCTGCTCAGTGAGATAAGATTCCGTCTGAAATCGGATATGTATCAGATCTCTTCTAATTTTCTCACTGCACCATCATGTATCCTCCAGCTAATCATCTCGATGCTTCTTATCGCATAGCTCGATCCATTTGACAGATGAACAGTGCCCTCACTGCTTTTTAGGGAGTCAAATTGTTTCTCTCTGCAACATACATGAAGGTGCATGTAGAATCTAAAATCTACTGTCAGAAAGTAGATACCTCATCAGATATCTTTAGGACATCATTCTCTGACTCGCTACTGGCCGTTGCTGCAGTAGCTCTCATCCGATCCCTGAGTTGAGGACAATTTCTGACTAGATGCTCCAACTCATCACACTGGTAATATCTGATCTTGCTTAAGTCCCTCATCCTGGATTTGGACCACCCTTATCGTGATCTTCTGTCATTCCGTCTGCCGCCTTCTGCTCCTCCAGAATCACCAAAGCTGAGCTGCCGTCTGAGCTCGAAGTTGGATTTTTTCTCCTGAGAACCTCATTCTGGAGAATCGTCGTAGTGACCTCATCCATTTTGATGATGCTCTTCTCCATTAGAAGAGCAGTCACCAAAGAGTTATACAAAGGGGGAAGCGACGCTAGCAAGACCAGTGTTCTGGTTTTCTTCTCAACATTCTCACCAACGTTGAGGAGATCGATGAGAATCTTTTGAAAGTGGTTGAGATGCTCTCGCACACTCTATCTTTTGTCCATCCGCAGCAGGTAGAACTGCCTCCAGAAGAAGAGAGTGTTGGTGAGAGACTTTGTCATGTACAACTCGAGCTTCGACCATATCGTCATCGAAAAAGTCTCACTAAGTACATGTATCACCACTTCATCTGCTAAGTATAAGCGGATCGTACTCACCATCTGCATCTAGAGCCGCCTCCAATCCTGCACTTCCATGGTAGTCGGCTTGTCTACGCACAAAAAAGTATTGATTAACCCGTGTTGGATGAGCACATTCTTCACCCTTGCTTGCCATAAGGAGAAATTATTCTTTCTATTAAACTTGTTGATCTCTATTTTGATTGAGCCTGTCTTCTCTATCTTCAATCTTGATCACCACCACCGTAACCTGCGCGCTGGTACCGTCTAGTTCTGATACTACTTGGTGGGGATGTCTGGCCAGGACACTACCACCACAGGATCTTTTTGATATCGTTCGGTGCAGCAGGAAGAAAGAAGAAACAAAAACAGAAATACAATCAAATACGTGGATCAGTCAAAAGGCTTGCCTCCACGCGGCATGTAAGTTTCACTATGAAAAAGAGAAAATTATCAGAGGAGATCACACCCTCAACCCTCGTATACCCAATCTCTCTCAACAAAAAGCTTTTTCTCACAAAAATTCTTTCTCTAGGAAGGACCCCCTGAACCTCTGAAGCGACCGCTGTTTGCTGCCTGATAATCTGTCGAAGCACCCTTGCCTCTGCTCTCTGTTGGCGCCTTTCAGGGTCTGCTGTTGCTGCTAGTGAACTCGCTCTCGACCACGTCAAAGGATTCTGCCGAACTCACCATCGTGATCTCTATTTCGCCACAGGCCTCCTAAAGGCCAAAATTCTAGCTCAAGATGGAGCTTGCAATCCGTTTATAACTCAAACTAGCCTCTAGCCATTTGATCAACTCTCAAGATCAACGCCATCAAGCCGCTCGCGTTCCAATCCATCGGATTGCGCAATATTGAGTCCCTGATCCACCAAAATGCCCGTGAACCGCGCTGAACGGACGAGAAACAACCCATCGATCCATGTAGACCGCGAGAAATCGGGCGGGAAACGTCCAGCCGGTCCACGTGATGCCCCATGGACCGTCGGTCCACGCACCATGCGTGGATAGCATGAGAAGTCCATGTGGGCCGCGCCTGGACTTGGGCTGCCCTCGTGTGTCCGTGCGCTGGGCCACGCGCTTGTGGCCGGCCCATGCGCCGCCGCACGTGCTCCTCCGCTGCCCTCCGCCAGCTTGCCACCGGCCTTCGTTGCTCCGTGGGCCGTGCCAGTGTCCTGGCTTTTTTTCGCACGTAATTTCTCCATTCGAACTCCGTTTGGGCTATTCTTGGGTTCATTGGATTCGTTCATCGTCTTGGATCTCGCTGTGGGCTTAATGTGGATCAAATCTCGAGACGTCAAATCCTAATAGTAAGAAGAGAGAGAACCTTCGGATGTTGGTTGAGGCCGTCGGAGAGCCTATGCTCCAGTTGGAGGGCTGGAGGAAGGCCAGTGAGGTGGGGGGAGAGGGAAGGCAAGAGAGGAAGGGGGGAGGGAGGGAAGGAGAGGGGAGAGGGAGAGAGCCTCGGGAGGCTTGTCGAGGCTACTGGAGGGCCAAAGCATCCGATTGAAATAGGGACAAATGCTCCTATTTTATCTTTTTTTTTTCAACAACATCGGGTAAAGTTAGCAACGGTGCTCTCCAGCCGCCTTGGCGGATCTCTGGAGGCTCTCTTTCCCTGTCGCCTCTCTTTCTCTCCTCTCTCTCTGTCTTTCTTTCTTTTCTTCTCCCTCTCTCCTCGTTGGTCTCCAGTGAATGCGGAGGCCTTCGGATGCACTCTCCCTCTCCTTCCCTCCACCCTCTCTCTCTCTCTTCTTCTCTTTCCTTCTCCCTCTCCTCCCTAGTCTCTCATTTTGAATGCTGGAACCGTCCTAGTTTGCCATTAGTATGGTTCGGCACACCTCGAACCGGATGGTTTGGGATGGTTCCGCCTTTCTTGCTTTATTCCAAGCCAATGTGATAAGTAGCCTCTCCTCTTTTAGGATAGAAGAGTAGAGCAATTGTTAGGAAAGATGCACAGAAGAAGGTTAAGTATGATGTGACTATGTCACTCAAACCATTCCCAAATACCAAGGAGAAAAATAGAAAGAAGATATCAAAATGTAACTTCACTTATCTCCACATGAATCCAAGTAGTAAATTTAAGCATTTTCTGATTTATTCTTGGCATCCTCAGATTCCTATTTAGGCTCATCTAAATGTGAAAGGATCTCTTACAATTGGCTGCATCCAGCCACCAATATTAGATTATGAGAATGTTTTCCGTATTTTGAACATGCCCTGGGTTTGGGGAAGAACTATCTGAACTTGAGCCTGGACATTCATCTTATACCTTACCTTAATAAGGTCTATTGAACCACTCTGGATGCTGTATCAGTTGATGATCGGTCTTGTACGGTACATCTATGTAATGTACATACACTTAGTATGCTCTAGTGTACTGGTTTGGTACACGTACACCTTTTTTATTTTTTTTTCATTTTTTTTTGCTTTTGAGGGATTTATTTTAAAATTACTTTGTGGTTGTTGAATTACTATTTCAATTCTATTTTGTTGTTATTTTATGTCATATTAGTCTCGGTAGACTATATAATTGATTAATAAATGCAATTGTGATATAATTAATGTAGACCGCATATTTTTGATCTTGAAAATGCATATATCAAATTGATTTGAACTATAAAATACATACCAATAACTAGTTCTTCGTGGAGTGTGTATGATGCTTGGAGACATTAGGATCTTGATCATAGTCAGGGCTTGAGATTTGTCTCCAACCAAGATAATGTGCTCATCCCTGGATCTCATAATTTGAATCTCCAAGATAGCTGTCTTAGTACCGATTTGATGTCAATGCTGGGTTGATCATCCCATCTGAGGGAAGATTGAGGTTGCGAAACTTGACCTATGTCTAGTTGAGATTGTGGACGATAGTAACCACTCAATATACTTTCTCAGACTTAGGATATCCTTGCAGGCCATATCCTGATTGTGCAGAATAGGATCTAGCATACGATGTGGCCGTGTAGGTCTATTCAGCCTAAAAACTTTCCCCCTCTCCCCCAACAACTTCTCTTGAAGATTCCATGGAGTCCTTTTTTCTTGCCATTTGCCTAAGGTCGAAGGCCTTTCAAAACCTTATCTCCACCGCTCTTTCTATTTTGACACTAGCCGCCACTGATGACGATTCCATGGAATTGTCCATTCCTTCTCATGCTCCGCCTCAGCTCAAGGATCGATCATGCCCTAGTGCTGCTCCTCCCTCTCTCTCTCTCTCTCTACACCAACCACCACTGATGAGGTAAGCCCCCTGGTCCCCCTGCCTGTCTCTCTCTCTCCCATCCCTTCTACCTCTCTCCTCTGTCCTGCAGCTATTGACCCTCTTTGACCACATTTCTGTCTCTTTCTCTCCCTCCCTCCCTCCCTCTCTCTTCTCCTCTTTGCTTCTACCTCTCCCCCCTCCTTGGTTCCAAACATGTTGGATCAGCATGGTATGGACCTGTGCCATACCGAATTAATTGTCAATTGATTCGCCCTTGGGTATCGGTTTGGTAGACCTTGGAATGTAGAAAGGCACAAGAGGCCTTTAAGGGGCTGAACCGCTCTAAAATGAGTGGAACAGGGTGGTTCCACCTACTTCAGCTTGGTTTGGGTCGGATCGAATCACTTGCTGACCCGAATTGTGTTCTGTCCTAGTTATGGATTTACCGACCAATTCAGGATGAAACGATGGACACTGCTTGGTACACTTTTCAGGTAATTTTATTTCGTTTTGTTCGTGTTTATGCTAGTAATATGCCAAATTTGTAGGAAGACTGGTTCTTTAACAAACCATTTCATACTTCAATGACTGATTGATATCTTAGAATTAACAATGCCTTCATGGCTTCAAGCATGAAAACCCCCAAGTCCCCAACCTTATCTGTTTTTAGTTGTTCTTTATAATGTGACCCACCAGCTCATGTTCTATGTCAAGTTTGCTGTTTTGACACATGAATGTTGTCTGCTTGGCCTATATTTATTTGTATGTCATATGCTTTATCTTTTTTTTTCCCTCTAGTTATCACATGGTATGTTAGGCCATCCACTCCTTTTCCTTTGGCAGGTGGTAGCTCAAAGACCTTGATGATTGTCCATGTTTGTCCAATTGCTTCAAATCTGTCGAAAACATTGTCCACCCTTAATTTTTCTGCAAGAGCAAGAAATGCTGAACTAAGCCTTGGAAATCGAGATACGATTAAAAAATGGAAAGATGTGGTGAGTTCTTCTCATTTCTATCCTTCAGAAGAATTTGTATTTTTCTTGATTTGATCCTTTGATCTTTGATTGTTCAAAATGTAACCAGTTTCTATATTTTTTTTATTGATTCATAGGCTAATGATTCTCGAAAAGAACTGTATGAGAAAGAAAAGGAAGTTCATGATCTGAGGAATGAAGTTATTGAGCTAAAGCTTGCTCTTAAAGATGCCAATGATCAATGCATTCTGCTGTTCAATGAAGTTCAAAAAGCCTGGAAAGTTTCTTTTACACTTCAGACAGATTTGAAGGTCCTTCAATTTTTAATTTTTCTTCCATATATTTTTAGTTCAGATATTATGCCAAATGTTTTATGCATGATGAGTTCTGTAAACTTGGAGGATTAATTTGATGTTCAGAGGGAGCATAATCTAATTTTCTCATCATTTTTATTGTTCATTAATTTTATTCTGCACAACATATAATTATCATGCAAAATGATATATATGAAACGATGCACGACTTTGCTTGCACAGAAAATGGAGGGACAGAGTTGAAGTATTTGTAGCTTTGACAGAGACCTAGATATGGAGTTAAGATTGTGCTCCCTTTAATTTTGATTTGTTGGTCAAACCCTTGAAGGTTAAAAAGTTTAAGCATTTTTTGATAACAAACATAAAATTTATATAGGTGAAGTAATGGTGGATAAAACTAATGTTGATGAAGTCAGATTGTGGGTGTTTATAATTATCTTTCTTCCACATTGAGATGCCAAGGGTTTGGAAATAATTCAGTCAGTTGATAGCCAGAGATTCCAAAGTGGGCATCTGATTCTACAATTTAAACATCATCTTTATTCTCCTCATATGGTAATAAAATTATTTAGGTGGGCAGTTGATATTTGATACCATTCAAATCATATCTAATTTGAACCCAGCTTTGAATCTGAATAGGGGTCATAGTATCTGAATTGTTTAGGGTTTGCATTTAGGTTCCTGTTTGAGGAAAAAAATGGAGGGCCACTATTGTTGATGATAAGGCAGTGATGGGTGGAATTGTCTTTTTTTTTTCTTTTTTTTTGGTTTTGGGGGTATAGGGGCTGGATTGATGTGGTCATGTGGGTTGGGAACTTGGGATTGTAGAAGGGATGAAGGTAGTGGTGTTTGGCAACAAGTTCATTGGAGGCAGTGGCCTATGATATCTCAAAAGCTTTGGCTGGTGGACGGGGTGAATTATGCGTTTGAATTTTCTCTTTTATATGGTGGCGGATTGGGGTGGGTGGCGTAGGGGGTAATGACATCATGACCTATCTTCTGAGTGGTAGAAGAGAGTGAAACATATGCACAAACACTGCCTTTTATTATATGTCTTTGCACAAAAAAGGTCAATAAACAGACACAAGCAGGGTGGGTGTTCAGGTGGGTGTTCGCTGAAAATAGAATATATTTATCAGGCTATCAAGTTGGAAATTGCATGCGCGCGCGCACACACACCCCTTTTAAGATATCAATGTGATAAAACCCTACTAGATAAGTCATAAAGTCCCACTTTGCATGAACCAAGCTTGAAGAATTCAGGTCAGACATGGATCAGATTATTGGGTTATTGGCCTTCAGTGTCACATTTATGATATATTAAAAGCAAAACAAATTTTATCTTGGAATTGTCTTGTTGCAACAAGAAAAAAGGCTATAGTAACTTGTAATACAATAAGAATATTTGTCAAATGAATGAGACATGGACTTGTGAGATGTTATATCTAACATAGTGATGACTAGCTATAGTATTCTGAATCCAGATTTTGGAACTTCGATCTTTTATGTTGAATGCTATTGATTTCAAGTCTTTGTGGTTGCAAGAGCAGTTTTCTCTGCATGGAAATGTTGGAATACCTAATAAAGTATCTCAAATTTGGAGTAGGTATTTGTTATTATTATACCAATTCAGTAATTAAACATGTGGCATACAATTTGTTTTCCCATGGATGCTTAAGGAATACCACTGATAGTTTTCTCTTGCAATGGCAACTGCTGAAATTAAATCTTGGCCAGTCAAGTCTGGACCTTTGGTCTCAGGTATTTGGAAAGGCATCCTGTTCTGGATGGTGCTCTGTAACAGCTAATACTTTTAGATGAGATGGGGCTTGTGTGTAGAAATTTATGTTTGTGATTTTAAAGAATTTCTAGGGTTACAGTAAATGATTAAGGTCTCATTTGGCACCATTGAAGTTACTTTAGCTTTCAGCTGTAGTGCTTTGGACAGTAGAGCTTTTAATAAAATGCCATTTGTTGTTTTCTAACTACATTTTTGAAATATTGTGGAACTTTAATATTTGCTTGATAACCAAAGTGAGAAAGTGCTTTTCAAGATTCGCGGAATCGGTACCGAAATCCATGCCGGTTGCCGGCCGTATGTACCGTACCATACCATATCGGACTGTACCATACCGTAACGATAGTAAAAAATCAAAAAAAATCCCACACATTGGCACTAAAAAAAAAAAAAACGGGGCCGAATTGGCTCCGAACCAGATCGAACCGTTCGGTATCGAGTGGTTCAAACTGATACCGTACCGAACCGACCGATTTGGTCATGTTCAGCCCATTTTTTGATAATCCGACCTGAATTGGATTGGCTCTCTGTCGGTACGGGGTGTACCGGCCGGTTCGGACCGGTACGGAATATCATGGTGCTTTTGATATTAGAAAATGTTAATAAAGGATATTATATGGTGCTTTTAATTGTCTAACTATTTGTACTGTCAAAAACTATTATTGTATTCTTGATATAAATTATTTATTTTGATATTTAATCTAAACAACATAAAAAGTAAAAAATTTTAAGTTTATTTTATAATATAATAATATTTTATAAAATACCATATTATAATTTAATTGTTATATCATAATAAGATCGATAATAATATTATATTATATTGTCATTAACTCATCATATTGCATTATCAAATACTATTGTTGTATAGTATCAAGTTAACTTATAAATTATTTTGATTTTCATCTAAATAATATAATAAACAATATAATTATTCTTCATGGGTGATTACCGAGTAATAAAGGATACCATAGTAGTAAACTGAATAGTTCTTGATTCTAATAGCAACAAAATATTTGTCTTTGTTCCGTACTCTTTTTTTTCCATGGTACAAGAATCTCTAAACAACCAGAAAGGGAGTAGATCCTTATCACAATCATAATGTTGAAACTCAAAATCCTTAATTACACTGTTCTAACAATAAATGCACAGCAACTTAAATGATTATTGCAATAGAAATATTTTAAATTGATCTTTTAAAAGGAATTCATTGTTGAGTCTCGAACCTAGGTTTTTCGAGTGGTAGTGTTAGGGATGGTGGGGGTGGTGCTGGTTATGTCATCCGTGGTCCGGATGTCAGGTTGTTGGCGGTAAGGGGGCTCACATCTTTTTAGGCTTTCTTCTTGAGAGCTGAGCTTTGTGCCGTTTGGGCGGGCATCATTTGCATTAGACAAGAGCTGCGAGTAGAGAAGATTTTCATAGAGGGAGATTTTGTCATAGTTATCGGCTGGATCTAAGATGAGGCGAAGCAAATTTGGAGACCCATCCGCTGCTCCGTGACATTTGGAGTTTCCTTCGTGATTCTATCGTGATGTCTGTTCGGCATGTTTTCCGAGAGACGAATAGCATGGTAGATTGGGTGGCATCATATATTGTTGAGCACCTCGAAAACTAGACTTTGCATAGGGTGAGGCCTGCCCGTGGGCCTTGCCAGGACCTTTTATTTTCTGATTTTTTTGGCCGTATTCACATTAGAGTGGTGTGACCGCTCGCGTGTATCAAAAAAAAAAAAAAACAGCTTCCCAACCCATCTGACGTAGAGCTTTTGCCCAACAACACCAAATTGGAGCTTTGTCGTGGTAGACCTTTTTGAGCTTTTGGAGGAGTTAGAAAGTTGTTTCAAAATTTTACCAAACGCCTCAAAAGCATCCTCCAAGAAGCACTTTTTGGCCCTCCAAAAGCAATGCCAGATGGAGCCTAAATATAGTCGTGATTATCTAGTGATGATGTATGAATTAGCAAAGATGCTGCATGTGACAACCTTGTAGTCATTTAACAACATTTGTATTTTTTTATCATACCGCATTGCCAATGCTTTCAGAGCTGGCTTTTCCTTATTTAGGCATATTGTAGTCTTTTGGTTTCCAAAAAAAAAAAGGAAGAAAAAGAATGAGAATTTGTTGTCTGCAATCTATTCAGTTTCCAGGTAGCATAATATTTACAAAATTCATAGTGAGAATTGTATTGTTTGAGTTACCTTAAATTAGCTTTGGATATTGTGAATGAACATGTGCATTCCTCTTACCATTTTTCTTTTCCTTTGATGAAAATATTTATTATTATTTTGAATTAAGATTAATTTGTTAGGAACATGATGGATCTTGAATAGAGTAAATATTTTATTAGAAATAAAATAAACACTTTATATGAGTTTACCAAAAGAAATTAATGTCCTGAAGCATAGTTTGCTTCACACATACATTATGATGATGCGCACATGTTTATTTGTTTAAAATAAAACATATACAGTAAACAAAGATATAAATGAAATGTATTAGTGCTAAGGCCTAAAAACATAAGAGAGGCATGATAACAAAATTTGCTCATTAGTTTGAAAAATCATATTCTATTGTCTTCTGTTGTTTCCACGGATATAGATTTTTCAAAGTGGTCTTTGTACATTAATATGATGATGCATGAAGTGTTATAGGAACAAAAGATATTGAGATGGAAATATCCATGGTTGTTGAATAGCATGGAACTCTTATAACTAATAATGCAGAGTGATGGATTGGATGGAATGGCTTAAGCATTTTTCTTCTTATTTCATTGCAGTCAGAAAATATACTACTGGCAGACAAACAAAAAATTGAGAAAGAGCAGAACACTCAGCTTAGGAATCAGGTTGCTCATCTTTTGCAACTCGAGCAAGAGCAGAAAATGCAGATACATGAACGTGATTTAACCATTCAGGCCCTGCAGGTAAAAGTTCTTGTCTTTAATATATTAAATTAAGGTGCATTTATATTGAGACGAGATGCATTTACTCTGGAATGTGTATTCCTTAATGGTGCACAAAGTTGTAGATTTTGCTAGGCCTTGATAAGTTCTGTGCAGATCTATGTATGATTTCAATTTAGCTTCCCTTGAAAAGAATTTAGTTGATACGCAGTTGAAGCATGACCTTTCCACTTCACATATCTTGAACTTTTATGCTTTATTATTCATAACGACATGGAAGATCTGTTTTGTAAATCTCTGCCATTGTTTTCTTAATTTGTCAGAAATTCAGTAGCTTGGGTTATAAGCAACTAAAATAAGGAAATTTCAACTTTCACTACAAAAAGCTGTTGCAGTTCTATTTCATGCTTATGTTTTCTTTTCTTTTTGTTCATCATACTTATTTTGAAAATAATTCTGTTTTGTATTTACTCTCTTATTTCTTGTCCTTGGCTTGTACCTGACATATGCCATTGCGAATGCCAGCCATATTTTGAACGGAGAGAACTTTAGCATGTACTGGTTTTAAGCAATTCCTGTTTGTGCTTTATGTAATTCTTTTTTCCTATCAAGGAAAGATTGGGGAAGACCACTTACAAAGGTGACCATGGCATGTCGGTACCCATAGGACATAGAAGGCAGGAAAACAGGTGGACCACTTTGAAAGATCTTGATAAGTAAAACAAAATTTATAGATGCTAAGATGACTCCAAATTAGGTAGAGATTAGGTTAACAAGAAAAATTCTGTTTGATAAAAGGGTTAACATAACGTGTTAACTGGTAAAATAACAAATTTTTGCTACAATTTGTACAACGATAATAGTATATCTGAAAAAGGCAAAATACTTAAAAGTTATGAAACAAGCAGCTTTACCAAATGAACAACAAATCAAAAATAAGTAAAACTTGTAATTTGTAAATTCAAAGGGAGGTTGGGTACTTTCCCATCTGATCTCCCTAATGCTCTGACATCTCTTGCTGTGTTGTCCAAAAATAACTCCCCATGCCATGGCTCGCTAGACAGTTGAATTTCATGCAAGAGCCTTCGGATTGTTGGCTTGAAGGAGAGTTGTTTGGGGGTCTGCCTAATCCTATGGCCACCTTTAAGCCAAAGAAAGGATACAAGAACTTGAACTTTCCTAATGTAATCCAGTTATATTTGATGTATTACATAAGGCTCAGTTTAGTGAAGTTTCCTTGCAAGATCAATAATGATGTAAATGAGTTGTCCCCAAAAAAATAAAGATGTAAATGAAGCGAAGATGCACAGGCACAGGGAAAGAGATTTGATGGAAGTCGCCATAGCATTAAATTTCAGTATGAATTATAGAAGTATCACAAGTGGAGGTCTTATTGCAATTGCTTTTTGGAGTTGCTGTGATGTCCAAAATGGTGAGTTCTTGGCAATCTGTGACCTGAGCATGCTTCGGCCCTTTACACTTTTTCATGGAGTGCACAATTAGTTCCTTTGTAAAATAGAAATAGAAGAGTAGGAATAATTCTCTGTATTGATTCCAAATTCAAATGTCAGCATCATCTCCATGTGTTTGAGTTAGATACTTCTCAAAATTTTAAAGCAGAAAATGAGTTAGGTGTCTATTTGCATGCTTCTTTTAATCCATTGTGTTGGCTACTGCAGACTTTACAGACCTCCCTGTAGCCTCAAAGCTAGTTTTCACATTTTATTCTTGATGGGAAGTACTCGATTTGGCTAAGCACAGTATCTAATGACTATGTACTAAAACAGAATTTTACTGGTGTTTCTTTTTTGCTTAAAAATACATTTCAAATTTAAAAAGTTACATTTATTTTTAACATTCCATTCCTTGCTTCAAAATTGTATATGTTACTCTACATTAAAATTTTGGGTGCAACTGTTATGAATTGAGACTAGCTTTCTCGAATTTCTAAAGTGGAAAATATGTTGGTGATATTCAAAATCATTTTTTTTAACCATTGAATTTTGTATTTGGCCAATGCATACTTTAGTGTCATCTTTGTCGGCTCAAGAGTAGGCTTCCTTGCTGGATGCTAGATGGCAAGTACTTGACTTGCATAGGCATGAAGAGTCATTTGATGAACCATATCTTAGACAATGTCTTCTTTGGCCTTCATGGGCATTTTGAATTTCAGAGGCAGCTGCCTGGGCCACTAGGCTGTTCTGCCTAGGCATTTGGACAACCCAACTGCCTAGGCACCTGGACTGTTGTCCAAATGCCTAGGCCCTGGACCTTCTACACCTTCTGGCAAGGTGACTGCCCAAGTGCTTAATTGATGCTTTGCTGGGTTCCTAATCACTTTTCTCTTGGCCAGGTGCTTCATTCAATCTCTTTTTTCGAGCACTAAATTTTTTAACTAATTATTTAAGTCAAAAAGTATTTGGTTTAAGAGAGAGAAATTAAATCCATTTACAGGTGTTTTTTAAGATACTAATTGATACTTGAACGTGTTATGTTTATAAAAAGATTCAAATACTATAAATTACTAAATAAAAAAATTATTAGATAAATCTAAAAAAGTTAAATGAAATATCATTATTATGCTGGAGTAATCGACAACCTTATTATTTATCAATATGATGGTCTTTGATATGCGTTTTGTGAACTATATATGACTCGACATATGGAACATATAATTCTGTCACTTTTTATTTTATTTCTTTTTTTGCTTAGGCACCCATCTAGCCATCTAGGCATTCTCCATAGGCCTTGAAAGGGTCAATTCCTAGAACTGCAAAGGCAATTTGATAACCTTGGTTTTTAACATTCCTTAGACAAGTATATAGGTTGATTCAACAACTAGATTTTAGTGTTAATTGCCCTGTGGATTGACACTATTTTATGAACTGCATAGGCTATTTTATATCCTTGGTTTCGACATTCCTTAAAACAAAGTGGTCTAGGTTGACTCCACATTTAGATTTTTAATGTTATCTTCCTATTATTTAATACTAGTTTTATGGATATGATAAATTGCTTTTGTTCTGCATTGCATTTTTTTCTCATTTCTGCATTTGGTTGATGCAGACTTTAAAAACCTTCTTAGAGTACCTAGATGCCCTTGCTGCATGCTGCTTGAAGTATTCTGATTTGCTTATCATAACTACTGTACAACAAACTATATTGCATGCAAAATCTTGTGGCATCTTTTTCTGCTTTAAAAGATATTTTCAGTTTGAAAAGTATTTTTTGTTTTGAACAATTCTTGCCTTCTGTCAGGAACACCATTTTATGTCTTAATTCCAACATCCACTGTCTTGGTGATAACTCCAGTTTTGGGAATGATCAATACAATTGGTGTTAGTAACATACATTAATTGCCAATTATTTCTTAAAACCTTTATGTTTACATTTAAGGGTTTTCGCATGCTTATTGCTTCTTGTGTTTGCAAATGAATATCGCCAAGCACTCAGTGAGTGTAGGTGATTCAAATGCATGAATTGATTCAAAAGCAAAATAAAAGGAGGGTGGGGTTGGGGGGGGGGGGCAGGGGAGACATATATATATATATATATATATATATATATATATATATATATATATATATATATAGCTATAGTCTTGGAGAAGGTTCTGAGGGTCCTCTTCTTTTGCTTGCACCTGATGAGGAAGTCTTGCACATAAAGATGCATGCAAATCAATGACTTCCTCCCTGTTTCAAGGAAAAGTAAACATACTTTGTCCCTATGTGTTTCTCCTTTTGAGTGGGTTGGGAGACAATCCATGGACATGTGGCCACATCAATCATGGCATGTGGGTTGTGGGAACATGTTATGCTAGCTACCATTAGATATGCACTGACATATCCATGGAATGTGCTAATTAAGGATGGCAATTTACTCCGCCCCCTCGAGTACCCAATCCGACCCAGCTGAATAGGGTGGGTTTTACCCAACCCACAATAGATTTGGGGTGGGTATGAGTAATGGTAAAACCCACCCTGAACTTGAGCGATATATATGTATATCTTTTCACAAATGCCCTCTCCGAGGCAAAAAAATGATTTGTATGTTAAAAAAAATGATTTTTGTAATTTTAGCCAACTTGACCCATCCAACCCAGTCTGTTTAACTCTATGCTTCCTACCTCATCTTGAGGCAAGTACGGGGTGTGTATGGGTAATATCTACTCGACCGGTTGCCATCCCTAGTGCTAATGTGCTCAATATGGAATGATTGAATGGTATGTTTGGACAAGGCTTAAGGGTGACAAAAACCTCCTTTTGTGGTATCATTATATTAAGGCCCCACAAAAGCTAAGAAATCATTCTCTTCTAGATTTTTTTTTTTTTTCAAATTGATGGTCTAATTCTTTTGAAAGTTGTCTATTGTAGCATGGTTCACAGTACCACCCTAAACCACTTGATACAAGGAGTACCAAACTGTACCAAGGGGGAACCAAGATGGTTCCCCTTTCGGTTTGAAATTGGGGGTGAACCATGCTGAACCAAACGGTTTGGAGCAATATTGAGGTGAATTAGGTGGTACACCTTGGTTCAGCCTTGTTCTGTCCAAAAAGAATGCCCCCTTTTTAGTAAAAAAGACTACATGAGTCCAGGTGTTTAGAGATATGGTCTATAACTTCTCCTTGGATGTTTTGTAATTGGTGGTGTCTAATATATAACTTAAATGCATTTGCATCCGAATGGTGGTTACACTATGGCATGTCATCCAGGAGCCTTAAGCGGCTGGCAATCTAGATCCTATCATAAATGGTCTCCTCTAGTGGCTTTGAGTGCAACTGATCTACCTTTGTCCTCATCCACAGCAAATAGAGGAACCATCCATGCAAAAGCATTTGAATGATTTAGTATACGTCCATTATGATCTATGTCTATGAATAGGAAGATTGTTGAAGTACAGTGATCCACTTCATAATGACTTTGCATATGATGAGGAGGATATGATGATTGGTTGGCTTGAGGGCCAATAGTAGCAGCCAGGGCTAGATGAATTAGCATCGCCTCCTTGACCAATTAGGTTCATTGCCAGGGAGGCTAGCATGGATCTAGAATAGTGGATGGTGACACATGCCACGCTCAAATCTAGCCCACCAGCCACGGTTTAGGGGAGAGCCAATTATTGTAGGGCTCCATGTTTGAGACATCCTTCGAGTAATTTGATTGAGAGCTGCTGAGCAGGGGCCACCCGGTATGCAATCTTGTTAAGGTGGAGGTTATAGTTGATTCTCCTAATAGAGCTAGGCAAAGAGGGGTATGCAGTGAAAGAAAGCATCTGCTTAGGCTAGTAAGAAAGAAGTAAGAAAGGCAGCTGCACCCCCATTAGATAGAATTGAAGAGGAGTTGGTTCCCTCAGATTTCGAGTCCAGATCATATCACGATAGTAGCTCAAGCAAAGATGTATTTGGTAGCTAGGGTGGCACAGCAGTTTATGACTCACAGCCTTAGGGTGGGCTTCGATTCACCAGCAAGTCTTAGGTCACTCATGCTACATAAGATAGGGACCACGGTGCTCAACCTGGTAGAATCTGTGAGGATACCATTGCATATAGGAGATGAGCCTCTTGAGATCATTTGGGACATGATGCTGCTATCAAAGATGACCTAGCACGTAGAGTAAGATTTTTAGATGTAGCAAGATCCGAGTCATATACTAGATTCTATTCTACACAGGCAAACTATGACCCATATGGATGTGGTTCATCTAAGGCATCATATTCAAGTGGGGACTATCCTTTATAGCCTCAAGCATCTTATGGGTCAGATTTTGTTGCTAGGATCTTTGGATCGCTAGGTCAATATTGGATAGATGACTCCTCTCAAGGCATCTATCCAAGATGCATAGATACTCCTTTGGGACAGCTATCCAACATGCATATATTATGGAGGATAATGATGCAGGACTACGCTATAATGCTCTACGAGGTTGGGTTTATTGTGCCAAGTCTGGACTATGAACATGATTTTGACGTCTACAAGGGACATTGACGCTTCACAATATTTTAGATGTCAATATGCATTTGTACTTTTAAAGGCATTAAAGTAAGGTTTTAAAATCCTATGGGACAGGGGTGTCTCATTTTTTCATGGAACGGAACGCACTACCGTCCTGCCCCATCCCGACACTTGGGGACAGGGGATGTCCTAAGATGTCTCGATTGGGATACTGGGACGTTAGTGAGACAGTCCTGTCACGACACATGGGATGATACCCCATCCCGATATCCCGTGGATGTCCTGCTGGACCCTTAATCCTTGCATTAAAGTAATCAATTTGTTGTATCAAATGTATTTATATATAAATTCATTTGGCTGTTCATAAGTGCTCCATATATCTACTTCAATTCCATTTTATGGTAAAACAACATCAAAACAACAGTAAACTTACAGTTCAGACTTCAGATTAGAATTATTGTGAAAATTATGAGCGGAAACAAAAGGAATTGAAAAAAAAAAATAAGTAATAGCGTACTGGTGAGCTGACCAATACGCCATGGTGTATTGTGTGTTAATACGGTGCTGAATTGATATTGTACCATACTGGTGGGTGACCGGTACAAGTACTGCTTTGGCGAACATTAGTTGTAGCATTCTAAAATTATAGATTAAGTAGAAACAACTGCACATTGTGCATTCAAAAGTCCTTCAAGTAGCAAATAAATGGCACATTCTGATGTGCGGAAGTTGAAGTATCATATACTGGATAAATGTGGTGACATGGTGGGGTTTCCTTTGTCATCCTTTGCTCCTTAGTATCTGTTGAAACCAGCCAGCTGACTGGCTTGCTGGTATGGCTGTTGCTGCTGTTACAGAGTGCCAATATTCTGTTTAGTTCCTGAGGTCTTTTTTGTCTATGGACCTCATTTCAGGGGATGCAGGGTTTCACTTTTTTCCCCCAGGAGAGTGTAATATTCCTTTGCGTACATAAGAAGTGCCCGGTGACCAACTTTTGAAGGCTAAAGTGAACGTTGTAGTTTTTAATTGGACTTGTTGAATTTGGTCTTATTTTTCAGACTATTCTCTGGTTTTGAGATCTGAGTCTTATGTTCCTTCTCCCAAACAAAAGAATTTATGATAATTGCCTCCATTGTCTTGCATTGAGTAGGTTCAGTCACACAGAATGACACAAAATTCCGTAATTGTTCCAGAGAAACTGATAGGATTTACCACATAAAAACTTACAATTGCCAATAATGCTTAATTATGGATTTCCGAGTATGATCTGGTCATTATTCATCAGAAGTTTCTTATCAATTATTAATCATGCAACATTGTTATCAATCATAACTTTGATATACAAAATTAGTCATATGTTGGAAAGTGGACAGTGAATCATCCTGTGCTCAGTCATTATGAAATTAAGTTGTTTGTTGTGTACTCATTATTTTTGCATGTTTGTATGGCATGTTTGCTGTTAATTATTTAGCCTGCATATTGATTGTGCTTTTTTGATCCAATGCCTTAAATTCCTGTATCTGGAATTAATAGAATGACGGACACAATGAATCTTTAACAAATTTGGAAATATACTTACATTATTTCTGCAGTAACACACCTTTTTTTTTTTTTTCATTGTAATGTAGACCAAAATTAAGGGTATTGAGTTCCAGCTTAATGAGGCCCTTCACTCTAATGATGCTAGATCGACTGTTGGGTCTGACTCTAGGTCTACAGGGGTTCTTTCAACTCCAAAATTAGTGGAGGAAAGTGTTGATTCTTCACTGGTGACCAAAAAACTCGAGGAAGAACTCTCAAAGAGGGATGCACTTATTGAGGTTTGCTATTACCTTTGAACTTTACAGCAATAAGTCATAAGACGTATTTGATAATAATCATGTTGCTCTAGTACATGATCAGTTAATTCCTATATTTAGTTTTTCATGGCTGGTAGTTCTATTGTACCTTTATACTTCAGCACTATAATTAGCATTTTTCATGTGCAATGCATGTGACTGATCTAAGGGGGAGAAGTATAAGATTGATGGTTGTTATCCATCAACCAGTATGATGTTTGAGAAGAAAATTGGCCACATGAAGATAGTGTATTGTGGCATTTATTAATTTAATTACATGTGATTCACACATTCCAATTGTTGCTTAGTGATTTATTTATCACCTCCATTCTTTCGGTTAGTCTCCCTTCTTATTTGAATCTTATTCTCACTTCTGTTTCTTGTGCAGAAATTGCATCAGGAGAATGAGAAGCTGTTTGACAGACTAACGGAGAAGTCAGCATTTGGTGGCTCACCACAGGTACCTTAAGGGAGCAAAAAATCATGATGTTGCTGTTTAGTAAGAGCAGTGTTGCGACAGATTCGTACACCTATGCAAGTGACTACTGTACAAGAGGGAAAAAGCGAATACAGGGACATGCATGAAAGAATAATGTTTGACTAAAATATCTATATTTGTTTTTTTTAAAAAATGACTCCATTAAAATATTTCTGTATATAGATATATAAGAATTTATCAAAAAGAAACAAAGATAAAAAGGAAATGAAAAGAAAGGGACGGGGAGGATGGAAAAGGGGTGTACATGATTTCAATGAGTGATTAAAGGGGAAAAGAGAGGTGGGGGACTTTCTTCATTGTTGGGGCTATTAGTTTGCCCAGCATGAGAAGAGGCTAGAGTGGATGCATGCATGTAGGCAAAGAAACACTTTCTTCATTCTCAGGTACACAGGTGTAGATACATACATTACATTAAGGATCATTCATTGCCGTGAAAAGAAGTATGGTTAAATAACATAAAAACAGTCTAATAATCATGTCATATTGGCTTGTATGTCAGATATTATTTCTCAAATATCATTATCATAATATTAATAAATAAACAATAAATAATATAATATAATATTACTTCCTAAATATCATATCAATAAAAAATAAAATAAAATATTAGATTGTTTAATCTTTTTCATATCTATTGTTTATCATAATTTGAATGGTTTAGCAGATAAAGTGGCAGCTTTAGTGGTTAGGCAGCTAATGCTTAAATGGTTATGTGGATTGATTGGCCTCTTAATGTGCAAGTTGGTAACACTTAAATGAGTTGGCATTGTATGATCATTGATGTGATAAGTTAAATGTTTAGATAGCCCATGGTTCGCCGAACTGGCCCGAATCGGGCGATTCGGGGCATGCCGAACCGCACCGATGGCTAACCAGTGCGGTTCGGGCGTCCGATTTGGAGCACAGATGAAAACGAAGCGAGGGAGAAGGAAAGAGAGGAAGAGAGAAAGAGAGGAGGGGAGGGAAGGAGAGTGGTGGCCCAACGAGGCCACTGGAGAGTCGTCGAGACTTTGGGTCTCCGCGGTCTTCTGTGAGAGATTGAGAAGAGAGAGGGGAAGGGAGGGGAGAGGAGGGAGGGAAAGATGGGGGAGAGGCCGCTGGACAGCCCAAAACCCCCTGCAGCTGTCGTGGGTTCGACATAGAGGCTTCGCTTGGCTGCAGGGGGGTTTTGGGCTGCTTGGGGCCACAACAGCGACCCGACGGCCTCCCCGCCCCCCCCCCCTCTCTCTATCTTCTCAGTTTCTCTCGTGGAGGATGTGGAGCTCGGGAGGCTTTGGTGGCCCTTCGGCCCTCTGGTGGCCACTACAGATGTCTTCACCAGCCACTCGTTCCTTCCCTCCCTCCCCTCCTCTCTTTCTCTCTCTTTTCCTCTCCAGTTCATCCCCCGTTTCTGTGTTGGTTTTGGCTTGATACGGTCCAATACGGGAGCGTACCGCCAAGCTGGCACAGGGTCCGGTTCTGAGTTAGCGATTCTTAGATAGCCCTTTTGGATGAAGTGGACCAAGGTGCTCTTTTTGCCTTTGGAATCCTCAATGATGGGATCTGCAACCTGACCTTTTTTAGCTTTGGGTTAAACCTTAGTTGTCATAATCAAAAGCAGGTGTGGGTGCGGGTTTGAGATTCCAAGAAGATTCCTAAGTGGATGTATTATCCTATATAGAAGGTTCCCAGTTCCAAGGGTTAAATAGTCCAAAATGCTTATATGTTTTTTGGTAGATTTAAAATTTTGAAATAAGTCCTTACAATTCAACTTTCTTATGCTGACTATTGGCCTTAAAGGTGTCGAGTCCATCTGCCAAGAGATCAGTTAACATACAGGGACGGGATTTAAGCAGGTATAATAAGTATCTGAAGATTGATGTAAATTCAATGTCATGGTTAGCTACTTTTCGTGGTAATGAGATGTATGCCTTGTTATTAATTGACAGGAGTGATAGCAGCAAAGGACGCACTGTAGATGTCCTTCCATTGCCGGCAGCCCAGGATAAAACTGAAAGCACAGGAGCTCTTGTAAAAGCAGGCAATGACAAAACTAAGACAACTCCTGCTGGAGAATATCTAACTGCTGCACTGATGGATTTTGATCCAGATCAATTTGAGAGCTTTGCTGCTATTGCTGATGGAGCAAACAAGCTTTTGATGCTGGTATGCAGATCTGATAAAAATTGATTTAGTGTGTCAGAGTACTTTTGCTAGTTGAGTGGTATTGATTTACATGTTTTTGTTGCATCATGCAATTGGGGTAAGGTGTGCTTATATGGCTCTTTCAACTCAAGTCTTCGCCACAAAAAAGTAAATGGGAAAAAATTGACAGGCTGAGTGATCTGAGTTTTTAATTTAAATTTATTCCGAATGCTTTGGTTGAGAAACCAGATGAAGATGTGGAGAATATGAGTGTAAGAACTGATTTGAAGAACAAGATACTCAGTCAGGGATGGTTTGACATTATTACTATTTGTTTAGGAACTCCTCTGCAGAGAAAGTATGATATAAGGTCCTAACTTGGTCTGAAATATGCTAATTGATTGTGAGATTATGTTGGAGAATATTTTAAGAATTAATTTCCTAATCTCAATTAGATGTTGTATATGGTTGTACAATATGAGTTCCTAACAGTTCCATTACGACTTCTTGTCAATTTGGTATAACGATCCTGAAATCTTATTTCTGACATTTTTGAATCTCCCATTGTCCTTGCTTAAATTTTTAGCCAGTTAACTGATAACTTATAAATGTAATTAAACAAACCCAACTATGTCTAACAACTTTATGAGCATATAAAAATGATTCATACTATGACTTTTGGAATCTTTGGATTCTGATAATCGACACGTCCAAAAAGCAATATTTCAGAAGAACATTGGTGAAACAACAAATGTCCCTCGGTTATAAGTTATAATAGAGATTTTGTTATCCTTTTTGTTTTTACTAACTTTCTTTTCTATTTTCCTTTTGCTTTCAAACTAATAATCTCCTTTACACTTAGTTGCATCATGCGCTTCTAATTGGAAGAAAATCACCATCTGAATACTTGACAACAAGATCAAAGAAACAATTTTCTTCTACATCATGAAGTTTAACCATGCGTGTCTAATTTCTTGCTAGCATAGTTGATGAAAAAAATCCAAAGAGAAGAAGAACACTATATATGTTGTCTACATGGAGCAAATACGTGATAGAAAACTGTGAGAGGTAATTTAGTGGGTTTAAAGGAAGAGCATGCTAAGAGAACATCTAAATTGCAAAGAACATGCATGAAGGAGCTATGGGAAATTTTTGAAACTAGATTTGGTGAGACATGCAAATTTTCAAACATAGTGTCTGCAGGAGGAGTTAGCCCTTGGTTGTTATCCATCACCTTACTCATATATGAGTTCACCACTGATGCTCAAGAGGAGGTACTGTGGGATATGTTGCTAATGGATAATATTATGCTTGCTGAGGCATCTGAAACGAGAATTAGTATTAATTTAAGATTATGGAGGAGAGTTTTGGAAGACAATGGTCTTGAAACTGTAGATGATAAGCTAGGCGTGCAAATGATAATGCTAAAGTTGATGCTTGGTTAAGCCACAGTTGGATTTAAAACAATTGATGATATTTGTTGAAACCAAATGAGATGCAAAAATGTGCATAGAAGATTTGAGAAGTCCACAGTTAGTCAGCGAGCTCAAATTTTTATTGAAGGGCTAGGGAGAGCACTTGAAATTTCATGGACAGAAATTTTGACAAAGGATTGGGAAAATCTAATCATAACAATGTACATAGCAGTTAAAAGTCATTGTTTTTGAAGGACTAATAAAGTTTTGATAATTAAGATGAAACATGTCCGTTAAGATATAATGAACATTATTTTATTTTCTAGTAATTGGATATATACGTGATCTAACAAGTTTCTATAAGGCTTGGTTTGGTGCAAGTCATATGAAAACTTTCAAAATTTTGTGTCATGTAATCTTAATTATGTTATGTTAACATTGACTCATCCACTTAAGACAATCACTCTACTAGGGAAGTCACAGATTTATCTTCTCAAACTATCTAACAATGTTCAAGAGCTCTGCACCTAATCTAGTTGGAAAATTTGATCACATAGACATGTGGATGAAAATGTGTCATACAAGTAGAAATAATGGGACTCGTGTTGTAAGTAATATAGACTTAAATTGGTGAAATGTAATAGTAGAAAGAGTGACAAATTACCTTACATGAATATCTGTGGTGGGAAATTAACTTGCCAGTCAATCTCAAAGTGCTATGGAAAAAGTTGCTGTATAGAAAGGATTGATGCTGTTGTTTACAGTAGCATCTGTACCATGAGCATCATAATACAATATGTTCAACAAGTTGTCTGTATTTTATCTGGCAATCCTTTGAGCGAGTTTGTATGTAGTTACCTTTTATAGGTGGTCTGTGTATTCTTTACAAGCAGTATCATGCCTGATCATGTCATGATTCCTCCATATCTATATTCTTAATGTGAGTGCATTAATATGATTGATTATAATTTCAGGTTCAAATCTCCTAGTGCTTTAATGATAGTTGTGTGGAAGCCCATCTGAACCATTCTCCTTGCCACAACTGTTTATAAGCCATCTTTCTCCCCCTTCCATGATGAAATTCTTAAGCAAGATACAGATCATTATTTTAATGCATCGCAATGTTGACCGATGGTCAGAGAAATGGATCAGATTAGAAAAATTGTAGTATGACCATACTAAAACTGCAGACAATGGCATCATAAATGAAAGGTTAAATCGACCTTAACAACTTGTATATGCATCTTCAAAAGACCTTAAAGAAGATTTTTAATGCAAAGTAACTGCCTTATTTTTAGTGATATACACCAGCCAAGCTTAACTCACTGGTGAAAACAGAAAAGTAAACGGGTGTGAAAAGAAATCCAAACATAAAGTGGTGATATTTAAGAGCTCTAGACTTGTGCAAAAATAACTTAGCCAGCTCGGCCCAATTGGTAGGCCTAGTTGGGTTTTCAGCATCATGGGTTGGGCCAAGCATAAAAGGCTAAAACTTTGGGCTTGATTTAAAATTAAGCTGGGCTCCTGCTTGCTCGATTTTAGCTCACCCCCACTATCTGCTCCTCTATTTTTGTCACTCCTTGGTCTATCGACATTTTTGACATCCTCCTCTTGCTCTCTATCTCTGGTCCCTTGGTTGTCAGCCAAAACCTCCTCTTCCTCCCCTCTCCATTCTCCTTGGGCTGCCTGCTAGATCTTGCCCTCCTTTCTCTCTTTCATCTCCAGCCTCTGAGGAATCCCATCCTTCATGTCTCCTTGTCCTATGGCTGTCAGCTAGAACCCCACTCCTTGATCGCTGGCAGGAACCCCTCTTTTCAGGCTCCCTTGCCCTTATTGTCTGGTTTGGTCTAGTCTCGTCAGGCCCATTGCGTTGGGTTGGACCAAGCCTTACTACATCCAACTGATTTTAGTTGGGTTGTGTCAGGTTGGGGCTCTTTCTTTTTTTTTTTCTCGTCGCAGGTCAACTCAATTCCAATTTTTGGGCTCAAACTGTTGAGGCTGGGTCGGATGGGGCTTGGGCCTATGGAATTTGTCTTGTTATGAGACCTTGCTCCAATCCAACTAAATCTGGCTCAATAGATGTTTATGTCTAGAGAGCTCAAAGTGTGAGCATTGATGTCATAAATGATAAAGATGGGTAGGTACGGAAAAACAACCTTTTGCAGTATTGCAGGAATAAGTAGTATTTTTAAAGAGAATGTGTCTTGGCTTAAAGTACTTGTTTTGAAAGATGGGTATAGTATGCAACAATTAAGGGACCGCATAGCACATATGCGGTGTGCAAGCCGCATATGCCGGCACATATAACTATTTAAGAATAAATTAAATATATTAAATGCAATAAAACAAGTGTAGTGATAGTAATATTTTCTTGGATAAGTAATAGCTATAATAATAAAACTAGTAGATTGTCTAGTACTTAATACCTAATAGCAATAGCTATGACATGATTAGCATATCAACATTATATATGCATCAGGCCTGGTCGAAACTCCAATCCAACCTAAGAATCAGCTTAAACCTACTCCATCTGCTTGGATCAACATAAGTGTATGTGGCCCTAATAATGCGAAGCATGCTGCATGTGTAGCTGCAAAATTCTATACAGGCTGCATATGCAGCTGCTTGATGCCAAGTTGACTGCCTTTTCAGCCCATATGTTCTGTGACTGCATATATTAACCACATTTAGGCAATGTGGAGTGGTTGGGGGATCGTGTCTACACGATGAGTTTTTTCATAGGCTTGGGTTCTGTTTAACCTGGCTGAGATCTCTGCTATCATGGATTCAAGAATTAAGATTGTTAGAAGCTCTGTCGAACTATGGGCTAATGAATCTCCTGCCTTTTAGTTTTTCAGTAAAATAGGAGCCAAAGCTTCTAGTAAACACATCGTAAATAAAACAAATGTAGAAAACAAACAATAAGCAGCTCTAACAAAGTAACATCCTCCAGCAAGGTTCGCCGAACAGCTACTGGAAATGCTGGTTGTGATTGTTTTGGTATCGTACGTAAATACCAAGTCAAGGTGTACTGGGACTAGGGGAGGGAGAGGGAGAGGGGAGATGAGGAGAGAGATGGAGGGAGAGAGAGAGGGGGACAGGAGAGGGAAGCGAGAGGTGCAGAACCTTAACCTAGCCAATATCATTGTTAAGGAGCCATTTTCATCGTGGAGTTGTCAGTGGCGGCGGAGCATCAAGAGAAAGGGGCGACGGTAGAGGAAAGTCCCGAGAGTAGAATCGAGAGAGGGAATGAGGGGAGAGAGAGGGGCATACCTTGGAGCCGTTGCCATTATGAAGTCACTGGCGGTGGTGGAGCCCCTGGTTCGGGGTGGTTGGGGGATCCTTGTTCACCAGCATCCATAATTTTTGCTTGCTCCAGGAGATTTAATGATGGTAAATTCTTGCTTATTGTTTGAACATCATGTAACACTGCATAGTCTGCTAAACAATTGGTAACATGGCTCCCCTCTAGACATGAGTTATATGACTACTAATATGTGGCTGCTTCCTGTATCATTCATTGCCTTGCTTAGGCCAGAAAATCATGGCAGCAGAATCACCTTTGAATCATAGACTTTGACTGTCAAATTGAGAAATTAGCCGTTGCACTAATCTTATGCCATTTCTTTGCTACAAATCTTAAGGTTCAAGGAGAATTATCATGTTGTATGAATGCGGGATTCCCTGTTTTTAATTAATCAAGCTTCTAATTTCAACACAATTAGGTGTCTATCAGTTTTTATGGAAATTAATCACTAACTGTTTGTGGCTTCTAGCTTGTTTTGGATGCATAAACAATCCCAACAAACAAGGCGGCAAATATGAACTTAAGGTGGTAGAAGTGGTGTTCAAGGAGTATCTTTCATGTGCTATATTCTTGTTCTTTTTTTGTTGCTCCCATGTTATGTGTCGGGGACCGTTCCTTTAGTCTTTATATTCCTTGCCAGTGTGTTGTTTTCATATGAGCAGGTCATCAACTGATATAAAAATGAGCGGTTATTCTGACCAAAAGCAATACATTACCATGTTACAGGTTTTGGCTGCAGTAATCAAAGCTGGTGCTGCACGTGAACATGAAATACTTGCTGAAATCAGAGATGCTGTTTTTTCATTCATTCGAAAAATGGAACCAAGGAGGGTAATGGATACCATGCTAGTTTCACGAGTTAGAATTTTGTACGTAAGGTCTTTGCTTGCTAGGTCACCAGAGCTGCAATCCATTAAGGTAGTGAATCTATATGTTCTTCCTTGGTGTAAGTTTTCTGTCAAATTGCTAGTCATTTTGCATAGATGTGAGAAAAAGGTTTACACATGATCCTTTGCTTTAATAGGTTTCTCCAGTTGAACGTTTTCTAGAGAAAGCTAACAGTGGCAGAAGTAGAAGTTCCAGCCGGGGTAATAGCCCAGGCAGATCTCCTGTTCATTATGATTCCAGTGCAAGGACTGCTATTGTTGATGAACAGATCCATGGTTTTAAGGTTAATATAAAACAAGAAAAGAAGTCCAAGTTTTCATCCATTGTCTTAAAGCTTCGAGGGATTGACCAGGTACAGATGCTGAAATTTCTCATACTCTATGAGCTTCAGTTAGTCTCTTTTTTCCCTTCTGGATGCTGAGAACTGGAATATTTCATACTTTGACAACTCTTTTTTAGTGTTCTTGATAATTATTTCTATGTTGTTTTATAATTTACCAATGGTTTATGAGAGATTCTGATTGTTTGTTTGCTTTATCCATGAAGAACATATCTTTCTCCTGCCTTTACTTTTTGTGGCACCTACTAATTATTTTTGTTTGTTTTAACCGGACAGGAAACATGGAGGCAGCATGTTACTGGTGGAAAGCTCCGGGAAATAATTGAGGAAGCCAAAGCTTTTGCAGTTGGGAACAAGGCTCTTGCTGCTCTTTTTGTTCACACGCCAGCTGGAGAGCTGCAACGTCAAATCCGATCATGGCTTGCAGAGAATTTTGAGTTTCTTTCTGTTACTGGTAGTGATGCAATAGGAGGAACGACTGGGCAACTAGAACCTCTGTCCACTGCAATAATGGATGGATGGATGGCTGGTCTTGGTACTGCACAGCCTCCTAGCACTGACGCTTTAGGCCAGCTTTTATCTGAATACACTAAGAGAGTTTACAAATCACAATTGCAACACCTGAAGGTGCCATTTATATTACTCTCATTATTTACCTAGTGATGTAATTTTCTTGCAGAGTTGATTATTTTTCTTTGTTATAGTGTTCATGTATCTTTGATGTTCTTATGGCCAAATCGATTCCTAAGTAAACTCTTCCCTCTTCATGTTCAATGCTTCTTGGACAATTCAACTGGAGCACTACATGATGGTTTTCTGGTCTTGATTACTAACAACAGTTTTGTCACACCCTAATTTAGGTTGTGAAGTATAAAACTTGTATTATTAGTTATATATTTGAAATCATTCTATGTTTAGATTTACACTTGCTAATTGCATGTGTAGCAAATAAGTTACCAAGGTTTCTAGTGCTGTGTGTTGCAGCAATGCTTTGCTATGCTGGTGTTTGGCATGCACGGGCACTTGTTCCATGTGGTGTGGACTGATGATGCCTGCACTTTAACCTTTGCTGGTTTTTCCTACCCACTAAGGGCCTGTTTGGATGAATGGGCTAAAAATTCCATTGGATTCATTGAATTGGACCAATACAATCAGTTAGAAATAGGCTTACAGGCTGGGCTAGGCCTATATTCATAAGTATTGAGGATTGGTTTTGAAGTGAGCCGGTCTGAATCTCATAGGAAGAAAGAATAATTCTTTATACACTGCATGCGGTGTAGAAAGAATGCACTGCCTTACTTGATTAGGCCATGTAGCCACCGCTTTCTAACGTGTATTTAGTGCTTGCAGTTTTGCTTTTTCATTTGAAATTTTGAATGACAAAAATATCCCTCTTCTAAAAAAATTATGACATCTTGAGGCCATATTATGACATCTTGCAGTGAAATTATGACTTTTTGTTCATAATTTGGCCATCAGATGTCATAAAAGAGGGGCATTTTCGTCATTTAAAAATTTCATAAATTTTCAATGATGAAAATATCCTTCCCTCTTTGTGACTTCTGAAAAAAAATTATGACTTCCTATGTGTAGGAAGTCATAATTTGACTGCAGGATCTCATAATTTTTTTAAAATAAAAGGGGCATTTTTGTCATTCAAAATTTTAAATGAAAAAGCAGAACTGCAGGTATTAAATGCGTTATTAAATGCGCATTGGAAAGCAGTGGCTACGTGCTCCAATGTGGTTGGGTGGTGCACTCCACATCAATTTTATTGCACTGCACGTGGTGCACAAAAACTTTCTCTAGAAAGGAAAAAAAGGCATGCTGAGGCAGCGTTTGCCATACCGTGTTGAACCGGCTGGTACACCCCGTATCGTACCAGACCGATGGGGAATTGGCATGATTCGGCCGGTAAATTCGGTACACCGGCGGTACGAAAAGAAAAAAAAGAGAAAGTGAGAAAGAGAGAGAGGAGAGAGAGGGAGGTGGGAGCCGCCAGAGGCCGGCTGCGGCCGTCGGAGGATTTTCAAGCCCCGTATCGCCCGATAGGGCTTTCAAGAGGGTGAGAAAGAGAGAGAGAGTGCTCGAGGGGGGAGGGACCTACCAGACGGACGGCGCCTCCGTTGCGAGGCCCTCGGTGGCCGGCGAGCTGACGCCGACGGTCTGAGGGCGGTGGCGTGGATGGGCTCCGCCTCCTTTTTCGAAACAGACGGTCTGTTTCGATTTTTTTTTTTTGTTTTAAACTCATAAAGTCGGCAACTGCGTTGCCGACTTAATAGATTAAAAAAAAAAAAACAAAAATCATGAAGCCGGCAAACTATTTGCCGGCTTCACTTAAAACTATCTTTTTAAAAAAATCGTGAAACAGATGCGACGCCTCTGTTTCACGCCCATGGCGCTGCGTGCGCGGACTGCGCCCTCCGACGGCCACGGCGGCCAGTCGGAGGCCGTCCGGCGGCCCCGCTGGCTCCTTTCCCTCCCTCTTTTTCTTCTTCCTCCTCTCTCTCTATCTCTCTCTTTCTCTTTTTTTTCTTCCAGTTCGGGTCGCCTTCATCGGTTTGGTACGGTACGAAACCATACCGCCGACCAGCCGATACGGCTGGCGGCACCGGTTCAGCATACCTTGCGCTGAGGTCTTTCTTTTTTTATTTTTATGGGATTTGGGCCGGTCCACCAATAAAGCAGTCCTAGGTACATATGGATATGGTCTAGCCCAGTCTATAAGCCTATTTCTAACTTGTTGTATTAGACCAGTCCTATGAATCCAATGGGATTTTCAAACCATTCATTTAAACAGACCGAAAATGAGACTTAGGGTTTCTTGTTATGCACAGTGTTGCCAAAGCTGCCTTGGCCAGATATCTGAAACCAATTTATAAAGTGTTTGTCTCAAGTTTAGGCAGTCATAAACCTACTTCAAATTTAGATGATCATACCTTGATTGCTAACACTGTTTCCAGGTAATGGGTTTTAGGCTTAAATTTATACATCATGTGGCACTTGCATTATCTTCCCATCTACACCATGTAATGGAAGACATACCTAATCTATAGTCTTTGCATCTGTGCCAAAAGAACATTCTTAACATGCTTATTGCATAAGTCAAATTATTGGAAAATTTAAGTCATCATCTTAAGTTTACCTTGATATATATCCACCGAAAGAAGTGAAAATGTAACACTTCCAATATGTTTGTTTAGGATAAGTGTGACCTAATACCAAGGCAATAGTTTTTCCTCCTTATTGTTATGGCCCCAAAGTCCACTTAAAGAGAGACTGATGCTCCTCATTTTGATCCCTCATAGTTACAGCCCACAGGCTCTTAAGAATAACTGTGGATATGTGATCATTAGTTATCCACATTTTTACTCTAGATATTTATTATGGAATTATTAAATTATGATTCTTAATTAAAAAATTTCACTTATTATGATTTTTCTAATGTTGTAGTCAACCCTAACTAGTGTGGGATTAAGGCTGAGTTTAGTTGCCTTGTATGATTTGTTTAATGTTGTGTTTGTCAGGTTAGCATGCGAGCCTTAGTTTTTCATTCTTCTGTTGTGGGTTGTAGGTGCTTAGGTGTGAGAACCTATAACTTGAAGGCATTCGTGCATTATGTTCTTGTTCTTTTTTTACATTTGACTTGTTTTTGGTTCTTATGACTGGTGAATACTGCTGTGAAATTTAACTCTCAATCAGATGATATTTGTTGTATGTGCATATAAAGGATGTGCGTATATATTGTTATTCATGGTATAGGGTTTTGCACATAGGTTCATGCTTGTAACTTAGTTTATAGCGACCGGCACGTGCCCTAGGGGCATTTGGTTACTTGACCAACTTATAGTTTGTCTCAGTAGCAGTAAGTACCGGGGTGCATAGCTTGCTGTTTGCTTTCATGATGGGCACACAAATCTGAATACTCCATTGACTGTTTAATTGTAAGCCCTTTAGAAGTTTCTTTGTCTATGAATTAAGTAGTTCTGAATAAAATTTGTTTTTGGTAGAAGGCATGATGGTTTGATGTTATTTATGGTATAAAAGTATCTAAGCCTACTGAATTGGGGTCCTTATCTGGGATTAAGGACTTGGTCTGTCCTAGTGATACTGCACTGGACCAGAGAGATCATGTCCTGGAATGCATTCAGGGCCCTGGTCTCTCTAGAACAGGTTTTCTTGGTCCATCTTGATTGGGGCAAACCAGGATAGTTGCATCCTGGCACTTGGGATGGCCTGTTATCCTGGGAACCAATCTTTTTATTTTTTTTGAAAATTCTCTTTATTCATGTTTTAATGGTTGTTAAGGACCAATCCAGGATCATTCGAGTGCCATCCTGGCTCTAGACCAGGATGGGCCCTGGTACTAGCATTTAACTCTTGATTATATGGATCAAGACCAATGGTATGAGTTCTTGATTTATCCCCAATAGGCTTTTTCCCCATAATCTAGTCAAAATTCGGATGCTGTAATTTATGCTGGCTCAATCTGATAATCAAGGAATGATGATGTGGAATTTTGATTTTAAAGAATCCTATATATTGTATATTATGGTCGATGGATTATGTATAGAATGACAAATAAATTGCATGAAGCTTTTAAACCATTGTTTGTTTTACGTTGTACTTGCTGATTGATGATTCTTTTGTTCTTGCATGTATGTAATGTACAGAGCTGTCATGCATGCTACTCAATCCTTTCATGAAAGTTGTAACATTTTTGACTCGGAGTTCTTCTATATTTCCAATTCTTTGATAATAGATTCTTATCTTTTTTAAATAAGCTTTTGAAGAATGTATGAACTACGAATTTGACTTCTTTCTTTCTTGTGTCTTGATTTTTGATAGGATATAGCAGGTACCTTGGCAACGGAACAGGCTGATGACCTTGCCCATGTGAATAAACTTCGTTCGGCCCTAGAGTCAGTTGATCATAAGAGAAAGAAGGTAGTGGCATGCATACTTGTACCATCATATGTAATAAAAATATTTTGGGTTGTAGAACTACTTTTGTTTTAAGGACACATTAGTAGGTATAGGTGGCAGCTTCTATCTTTGCCTAATTAAACTTCAAAAAAAAAAAATGAAGAACTAGGGATGATCGAGGGCAGAACCATGTGTACCTAGGGATGGGGGCATGGCCCCCTTATACATGTATTAGATGTAAGAGCCCCTCCTAATGGATCAGGATCTCTCTCAATTGATTATTTGATAAGTTTAAAAATAGCTACATTTAAATTTTAAATATCTCGTTATTTGATAAATTTAGATGGTGAGCTTGGTGTTACGTTTACTCCATTATGACTTAGGTGTCATTGTTTCGATATATGGAAACAACCTCTCCGCATGCATGGATAAGGCTGCATATATTTGATCCTCCCTAGACCTCGTAGTGGTGGCAACCTTGTGCATTGGGCCACTCTTTCTTTTAATCTTTTTTTGAAAAAGAAATCTCTATATTTTGGATTGAAGCAAAGCTAGAGAATGTTATAGGAGAAACTATCAGACTAACATGCTCTCTTGTGCCTTCTCTCTCGCTCGAGGATGTGGGGCCTCAATCTTTCTTTGTTGTAGGCAAAGATAACAGGTTTCTCTCTCCTCCCTCTGTCTCTCTTTTCCTCAGACTCCCATAAAACCCTAGGGGAACCCAAAGTTCATAACTTCACTGCATCACCTTAATCTCTCTCTCTCTCTCTCTCTCTCTCTCCGGGGTTGGGAAGATTTTAGGGGACTGCATGACATGTCAAAGCAATGCTTAGGAAAAAGGAATCCATGAGTCTGTCTATGATACTGATCCCATTTCTTGATATTAGTGTCAAGATATGCTTCGATTAGATTTATTTATTCAATCTGATATTCTTTTCTTAACCCAAGTTTATGTGATTTTTGTGCCTCGTTATCTCCCAATTCCTAGTTTATATTATGAATATCAATTCTCATAAAATTTTCAACTACCTAATTCCATGAATATGAGCACTTTATTATATTTTCTAGAAGAAGGAACCCATTTGTTTTTCTCCAATCATCCATTATTTTCATTTAACAACATAAAGATGCATTATCATTTTTTTTATCATTATGAATATTATGAGGCTTCTACCAATGATTTTCTAACTTTTTATTACCAATGAGGTTAAAAATAATCTCATTTTTTGTTGAGAATGAATAAGCTTTTTGATTATTTATTTTTAAATTATTTTTAATAACTAATAATAATTAAGATTAAATGGATATAATAAAATCATAAGACTTGGCCCACCAATGTCAAAATCTTGGCTCCAATCCAGGGGATGACATCTAATGAATCATCTTACTCAAAATGTTCATGTGTTAGGTAATGTTCTTTGTTTGGATGTATTAGGTGTTGGTTTTGACAATCTGATCCCATTTGTTACGCTAATTGGAAGGTCTGACTGTGGTCAATTTTTTCAGCTAACTAGTTCAAAGCAATTTCTGAGTGTTAGTTTATCTCATACAGTTCCATACTACATATTTTCTTGCACTATGGGCAGCATGACAAGCACTCACATAGGTACAATGCATATGTACCGATTTATGCTTACAATCTATATGGGTGAATTCATCTATTAATTTTTCTGTACTAAACATTTCCTACCTTTTTTGAGCTTCTTGCTTTTGTTAAAAAATTGTGAGTTAATATTACATTATGTTTTAAAACTCAAAGAAAAATACAATCAATATGTGTCTGTGTGTGTATGTGTGTATATACATTTACATATAACTACACATACAGACACATATGCATGCATGTGGAGGTAGAAATATATGCTGTATATTCAGAACTAGCAATATAATGGAGCCCCCACAAAAAAGAAAAGAAGGGGGGGGGGGAGGGGGTGGAATAGAAACTTGTGTGTGTAGGTGTGTGTATTATGTATCTTAAGACTTTTTTTGGTAATTTCCATTATAATGCTAGTTTTAGAGGGTACGATGTGTGTTACATTGTGTGTGTGTGTGTGTGTGTGTGTATGTGTGTGCACATGCATATATCTCATGCATGTTATATGCTTTTTTGCATGCACATGTGATATGTATCTATGTATGTGCATGGGAGTGTGGGAGGGAGAGGGGTACGGTTGATGAGAGGGAGCGACCCGAGTATTGCAGGAAGGAAAAAAAAAAGACGAGCAGGGAATTTTCCTCCCTCCAGGACATGAGCCATGGAACCAGGTTGATGTGGGTTGGGCCTCATATGACTATTCTCAGTCCCTCCAAGCAAGGATGATTGGTTCACCTGTTCCCAAGCTGCCCTTTGGTTTTTGGTTTATTTTAGTTTCGCAGGGAACATTCAAACAGTCCAAGTAGGTGAAGTTTTTCATTATGCTTAAAGCCCATATATTTGAATTCTTTTTGGGCTTATAGAGTTAGTTAAGGGACACCAAGCATTAATTTTTAGTATGAGTGACACATTAGGAAGTGTCTAATCTCGGAATCATGCCTTAAAGCATGAAACTATATAGGGAATGTCATGGGAATGGGAATTTATAAGGGGATGGAATTCTCCATCCACCAGATTGCTGTAGGATGCGTTTGTTAGCAGAAGTTTGATTTTGGGGTGCTGAATTATACCTTATTTATCCATATTCTTATATGAGATGATATAGTTCTGCTTAAATAATGCTGTTTTATTTCTTGGTTTCCATTTCTTCCATCTTTTATCAGAAATCAAACTAATCTGGGGTTGAGGCATTATGCTTGCTTGCATGAATGGCTGCATGCATGCGTTCATATCTGTATGTAGATATTTTAATGTTTGAAAGTTGTCTTTTTTCCTGTTGCTGTTGATTTCTGGACCCCATTCTAGCATCTGAGAACTTCCCTATGTAATTTTGATAGAGTAATATGTCAAGTACATCTAGTTATTATGACTTAAAATCTGAATCAGTAAGAGAGAATCGGAGGGAGGGGAGGGTGGGGGGGTTTGTGCACAAATTTTCATGTGCATGAGTCCTTTTACTTTGTACATGATGCTTCCAGGTTGTCTGGGCCGGATCCCAATCCAAATTAAGAGATTTTGTGGCTCTTGATATAATTGTATAAATTTGCAAACAGATTTGATCTCATGATACCGACCAGCATGTACTGATAAATTATTAATGGCTCTAAAGACACTATCAAAACCTTTTTCTCATAAACTGAGAATTGAGTTGGAAACTTGTCATTTTTATCAATCAAACTTTTTTTTTATTATTATAATCAACAACATTCTGTGAGTGATCTGAAAAATATTGTTTGGTACACTTTGGTTTGTGCATCTTATTGCCACTGCCATTTATCATCAGATTTTACAACAAATGAGGAGTGATACGGCCTTGCTAACAACAGAAGGTGGTTCACCCATCAGGAATCCTTCAACTGCAGCTGAAGATGCACGGTTGGCATCTCTCATATCTTTGGATAGCATCCTGAAACAAGTGAAGGTATGCTGATCTCAGTTCCGTTTCTTCCATATTATAAAGTTTGTCAAATAAATTGGTTTAATTACAAGAAACGTTAAACTAGGTTCTCTACGTCACAGGAAATAACGAGACAAGCTTCTGTAAGCTCTCTTACCAAAACCAAAAAGAAAGCAATGCTAGCATCTCTGGAAGAACTCTCAGAACGGATGCCATCACTGCTTGATATGATCATCCATGTGCCCAGAGGCAGATTTTAGATGCTCGGAGATTAGTAGAGGTAAGTTGACCATCAGTTTGAAGTATCTATCAAGATGGAATACTGGATATCTGTATTCTTTAAGATAGCTATCCCCTTATCTGGGTTGACATATAATGCTTCTGACTCCAGATCTCAGAATATCAACCTATAATAATGAATACTGTATTAAATTATATCTCTGGAATATGATATTAGTTATACCTCAGGCCCAAATCATTCTTTTTGATTGGTTCTTCTATGACAAATGCTGCATCCACATGGCTGTTTTTTCAACTCACTGGTTTGGAGACTATCATAGAGCTCAGGATGGACTCAATTGTTCAGATAATTCAATCCCATGGCACAACATAAAGAATTAAATTCTTAAGCTTGGATGAATTTTGGATGTTATTTGCTCATAATTCGCCATGAAGCATCATATTTTTTTTTTTCATATCCTGAAAATTTTTATACAAAGAGAAAAATTGAAATCGAGATAATACTGAGGATAGAAGAATAAGTTCTCTTCATTAATTGACAAATATGCAACAATTTCTACATCATGTGATCTATTGTTACTTCATGCTAGCATTGCCTAATTATATTTATAGGTTGCAATTGTGCTATGTGGCTTTTATCTGCACAACATGTAGATATAGCATTCCTTCATTTTATTTTACTTGCATTCAGAAATCCAGTATAATTTGAGGCTCATTAGGAGATATGGATCTTATACTAATTACAAGTCATTGAGCTAGTCAGATGGCGCAATCATGGTTTCATCAACTTGACTCTATCCCATTGTATGAAAAAATAAAAAATCTGATAATGAGAAAATATTTGAGTATTTTTACAGAGTACCACTGTTTTTCAGTAAGGTGGTTATAAACCACAAGCCTTAGTGATTTTAATATGAGACCGTGAATTCTTGCAGTCCATACGTGAAGAGGATGGCCACTTTGATCACGAAGCACGAACCAACCAACCATATGCAGATCCATTATCGGCTGCAGAGGCTGAGGTAACTCAGTGGAATGTGTTGCAGTTCAACACAGGGACTACAACCCCATTCATCATAAAATGTGGAGCAAACTCGAACTCTGAGCTTGTCATCAAAGCAGATGCCCGGGTCCAAGAACCAAAAGGAGGTGAAATTATAAGGGTTGTTCCAAGGCCTTCAGTTCTTGCTCATATGAGCTTTGAGGAGATCAAACAAGTATATGAGCAGTTGCCTGAGGCAGTTAGCTTGCTCGCCCTTGCACGAACAGCTGATGGTTCCAGAGCTAGGTACTCTAGATTGTACAGGACTTTGGCTAGTAAAGTTGCGGCTCTAAGGGATCTAGTTGCAGAGTTGGAAAAGGGAGGTATGTTTAAAGACGTGAGGTCATAAATGCAGGAGCGTCGTCTTGTACTATAAAAACATATACGTCTTGCAAATTGCTGCCTCATTCTTGTAAGATGATTCACTATTTTATGATATCCTCTCAAGGGATAGGTACAGTTTTCAACAAGCTTGACTTGTAATGTCACTCCTGTTTACAGTATTATTTTCACAATGAGGCACGTAGAAAATAGGTATTCCCTTTCTTTTGCTGTTCTTTTTTCACTATTGCTGCTGAAGCATCAACTTAGTAATGTTTCATAGTTAGCCACAACTTTTGTGAAAAATCTGTCATTCACAATCTTTTGGTAATTATCATGTTCAGGTCATTATATTTTGGCGGCCTGTTATAACCTAGCTAACTTTATGATATTTATTGTTTCAGCCTTCCAAGCATGCAAAAATCAGTTAGAATAAGCAACAATGTAACAATCCATTCTATTTTGGCGGAGCAAAGTAATGGTGGTGGATCAATAAGTGGTCATGTAATTTTCTCCATATACTGAATGTTAGAATGTAGTGATTGAGAAAATGAGATACTATTTGGTGTTGGTGGTGCAAAGCAATTTGCATTATGCATGTTTCCTTCGCATCGTTAATTTGTTTGGACATGTGCTTATTTTCTGAAGTCATCAAAAATGTATCGTACTATTTTTTCACTGAAAACTGGCATGGCAGATCCTTCAGTAATTCTAATATTGATGCGTTCAAAGATTAGAGGTTTAGCATATGCAAACATGGAATTCGAATACATATTGTTATCGGGAAGAAGTTTCTCTTTGTGCGTTATGTTGCTGAAATCCTTCAGGCGCAGTTCCTTGAAAGGTTGGTCTGTATTGCTTATGGACTCCCTTTTTAAAACCGTTTTGGATATATAAGTTTCTGGTATAGCTTGAGCCAACCTGATTGGGGAATTGAGGGGAAAAGGACAAGAACGATAATTTGTTATCAGCTTCAAGTTATAGGCCAGAACGATGGTATCATCTACTTGTGAATAAGCCTACTTAAGCTTCCTTTGATATCAGACTCTTTACTGTCAGCATATTCATCATGTTCCATGGTATTTTCACTTCTAGGCTGTTATGTGAATATTTTATATTCAGGACTCTGCCGATTGTAGGGAAGATAATGAGAATAGAAACGAATTATTATAATGACTGTATGATGACAATGAAGCATCGGTTGTGGGTTTGGGCCCTCCATTAGACTCGGAAAAGAAGAAAAAAAGACAATGAAGAATCAATATTTTAGGAATCCAGAAAACCGAGGAGAACCAACTTGAAGATATCCCTTGCCATCCGCAAATTTTCATTTGCGAAGCGTGCAAAATCGCTTTCCTAGTGGTTCTCTTGCACGGTTGATACAAGCAAGATAAAAGCACTTTCAATGGGTATATATGAAACAATGTGAGGTTTCACAGGGTTTGCGATTAAGGAATAATGCGGGTGATGATCAATATTTACGGATGTTGACCGCTTCATGGAATTAAGGGTAAATTTACATTCTAAAGTTATTGAGGTTTGGAATTTTATTTTGTACATTTTGGTTTTCACGAGTTTAGAGCCTGCAGCTGTAAGTGACCAATAACACATTTGAGATCAATTTGAAGATGGCCTGACTTGCATATATAGAGAAATTTATATACTACAAACTACTAGATCAGTTACTAATTCCTGTCTTTTAACATAAATTTTGTAATGCCGTGACAGAGTTTGCCTATGAATAAAGTTAAAACTTAATATTCACATCTCTGGAGGTTTTCTATTTCTTTATCAGTCATTTTAAAGTTAGCTAGAGTCACTTCCTAGGTCAATTTTATGTTAGAAAGTTATTTTATCGGGTAAAGAAAGAAGTCCCTATTTATGCGTTTATGCATGGGTTTGTAATTAGGAATGGCAATTTTTCTCAATCCGCTGGGTATCCGACACGACCCGAACTTAATGAGGTGAGTTTTATCTGATCCATTAAGAAACGGGATGGGTATGGATTCTAGAAAAAATATCCGAAGCAAGTTCGGATATTTTTTTTTCTTATACTCCATTCAGAGCCTGTTTTAATAAATTTTTTTTCTCATTTAAATAAATTAATTATATATATATATCTCTCTCTTGTTTAAATAAAACCCAATTAGATCCCTGCTTCTTCCCATTCGAACACCCAATGGCCAAATCCTATCCAAGTGGTGGCCCGATGGGTCCCCACTCCCCATACTATCCCGACATTCAGGGGTCAAACCTTAACTATGCGACGGCCTGATGGGTCCCCGCCACCTCCCCCCCCCCCCGACATCTAAGGGCTAAATCCTAGCTAAGCGGCATTTAAGGGCCAAATCCTAACTAAGCAGCTTGATAGGTCCCCCCCCCCTCCCAACATCTAAGGGCTAAATCCTAGCTAAGCAGCATTTAAGGGCCAAATCCTAACTAAGCAGCTTGATGGGTCTCCAACCCCCCCCCCCCCTTCTCCCCCAACCTCAACACCCAAACCCTAATGGCAACTCGACAGGGGCTTGGTGGTGGACGAGGAGGGTGCTGGTGGCAAAGAGGAAGCGAAATCGAGAGTTTGGGATTGTTCGCTCAGGGGGGCAACAACTAGGGATCTTTTTGCTACTTTGTTAGATTGAGCATTATTGAGTGGAAGAGACGTCGTTGTCACTTGGGGGAGGCGCCATTATCTAAACTTCTCTATTTGACTGCTCCAAGCCTCTGACCTCTCACCCGATTAAGGTAAGATTTTTTTCCCATATAAATATTTTTTTTTGCTTTATCTTTTTTGATTGAAGATTGGAGGGGCTCAAAATTTTTGATCGGAGATCCGGGGGGTTTGAAATTTTTTATCGGAAGACTGAAAGAGGGATTTTGGGTACAGCCGACTAAACTTGACCCATCTCTGCATCTCTATTTTGCCCCCCGATCCGAGATGGATACGGAGCGGATATGGATATTAAGTTTTTTCCGACAGGACAAATAGGGTATTGAAATAATATATCTCAGTGTTGCTATAATATTATGCTTACAAAATTATATAGTGGATCATAAATAATTTAATGTTTAACAGTATTTTGTAATTTCACCGTTGGTGCATCTTACACTGTTTCCTCTAGCTCTTTCCGCTGGGGTTCATCGCCTGCTGAAAGCACTTGTTTCAAATTTAATTTGAACATTACCTTAAAAAAAATCATTAAAAATGTTTATCATATTCTCTCAATCACCCATTATCTATTTGTTGGCTTATATGCCATTGTGTAAGCTATGTTTCTTAATTCTTCATTTACAGAGAATAGTTCGGTCAGCAAGGTTGGTGACGCACGGATTCCAGTAACCTCAACCAAAATGACAGTGGCTCCGCAAAAAATTGTTCCAAATGAAACCTCATGAAACAGTAATATCTTGCCGCAAATATAGGAAATGTAGCGCACACAACTATTACAACACCAGGATGGAAGCTATAATGCCGCTGCTCAGAAGCAAGATAAGCCAAGCAGAGCTTGTCCCACAAAACGTTTTAGAATTATGTATTTTACAAACACATGAGAGCATACCTATAAACAACTTTGTAGCAGCTAAACACCCAAAGACAAAACTTATGAATATCACTGCAAGACCCTTGTTCTCCATGTCAAACTGATGTTCTCGAACCCTTTCGATCTCCGATCTGCATATCAGCAGAAACATGTGCATTCAGTCAATTTAAAGTGAATAATGCGTAGATATTAACACCAAGCATTCATTTTGCCGCTCTGTTCATTCAGTTTTCTGTAAAGGGTGTCATGTGAGGGAAGGGTTGCTGCTAAAAGTGACAATAATAATACCTACATATTGGAGGTAGGCTAACAGCCAATAACGAGCGAGTGGGTAATTTCCTATCTCTACATGAGCAAATTCATTCTCCAATGAGGCTCAAGGAAGGGGCTCTTACAAATAGGTCCAGAAAACCAAAGTGACATTAGCATCTTATCACTAAATAAGAAGGTCCATACTTGTGGTAGGGTCATAATTGAAGGTCATCAGTGAACTTGGCTTCACTCAACCAGAACAGCCCTAAAAGAATAGACATGCCCGTCTCCAGAAACATAATACCCTCACATGACCCTAACATTGTGGGTGGAATAATGGAAGTTTAGCATGTGTATCTGAAGATTGGAAACCTACTTGATGAGATAGACTAGTATGCAAATGTCAGGGCAAGAAGGAATAAATCACACCTGAGCATCACATTATCTCTGACCAGCTGGTCCAACTGTGAGGAAACGAGGACTTTCCATGAGAGAAGCTCTCCAATGTTATTGGCCTGAAATCAAGGAATGCAAGATCAGTTTAAAAAATCGAGAAGTTAAAATTAAATAAATCACCAAAAGATTACCGAGATTGAAAATTCAACGTACAAAATCATCTTTGCTGCTTTGAAGGTTCTTTATCTGTAATTTGATTTTCTCCAGAAGCCGATCCTTCTCAGTGATATCATCATCAAAGTCTTTAAAGATGTGCCCATATCTGCTATTCAACTCCTCCAGGTACTGCTCCAAAACAGAAAAATTCATGTCAAGAGACTGGACTTTCTGCATTAGTACCTTGAGAACAGCATCTCCAGGCATCCTTCCAACTGGCAGTGGCCTTGTCTCCTTTTTTTGATCAAATTGTGGTGGCCTTGTCTCATCAGTTTGATCAGGCACATTGTTTTTTGATGGCTCCTGTTTTGTCTGCAGACTTTCAGATGGAGATTCATCATCAATTTCTTTATCAAGTTCTTGATAGGTATCATCACTGTCAGTGATTCTTGCAGTGGTATTTGCTCAGCATTATGTTCTTCAGGCTCCAATCGCTTGTTCTCAACAGAGATCAAATCCTCCAGCATCCTCTCAACTGCATCCACACCATACACCTCCACCACACTTAATGTACAGTAGAATTCTGAACCATAATGGCTGAGTAAATTGAGTTTTAGGTACCTTGCCCACCTTGGCTCTGGAAGAGAAAATCTCTGGGCATGTTTCACATTTGCAGCAGTAAAATTACTGAGTCTGACCCAGTCGTCAGTCGGATAAATTAAACTACTCAGCAGTTCAAAATCTTTTAAATTAGAAGAGTGGTGCTCAAAATTTGCTATCTCAATGGTGTCAACTAAAGTTTCTTCTGAAAGCTCTATAACTACATATTTCTCCTCTGCAGAGCATGGATTTCGTAGATACCTGTCCTTATCTTTGTCTAATATGTTAGAAGCACCTTTAGCTTCCTTATTAAAATCTAAGACCTTTGCACCCTTAGTAGCAGAAGCATAGTTATACTCTTTCCCACCAGGCTCAACTCGGTGAATAACACTGCCTGCTTGGCTGGGAATAGGCTTTTCTTTTGCAGTGACTGCTTTGCTTTTAAACTCATCAAGACCAGGAGGAGCAATACGAGATAATCTTTCACTTTTAAGTGGGGCATCCTTGTCCACCTTGATGTCTGACTCAGAGACTATCTCAGCTACCTGCTCATTTCCAAAAGTTGACAGATTTACTTTATCATCTTCATTAACTAAAACTTCTGTGCACTCCCTACACCCTTGCTCTCTGAAATGGGGCTTTCCTCAACATTGTTATTGAGATTGGCATCTGATAGTGCCAAGTCATCCCAAGAATCTCTACCACCATCTAGATCTGGGGTATCTGTGTGCCAGCTGGCTGCATCTACAACAGCACCCATTCCATCTGCATGCCGTTGCAAGGATAATTAATATACACACAGCAGTAAACGAAGGGAACAAAAATCTAAAATCAAAGTCCAACCACCTTCATTGCTTTGTTAGTCAGTCCACCCTTTCTGTTGTTGTTTTGGCAGAAAGATGTTACTGTCTCATGCAATAGTGAAAAATACATAATGTGGGTGAATATAATTGTTCATGTGAATCGTGCATACGTAGCAATAATGTATTGAAAGGAAATTCAATTTAATGGCCAATATACAAATCCCAAATGTACTTATCTAAATATTATCATAAAAAGGGAACATGAAATCCACCAAAAAAAAAAAAAGAAGCCAAAATACAATTAGTGAAACACCACCAAAACCAGATCAAAGGAATGTAGATTTGTATCAATTTGTTCTGAAAACTAGAGAAATAAAACATGTTACAACACCATATATGGAATTAAAACATGTTACAACACCATATACAGCTACCGAACCATTAAAAAGAATGAAAAGAAGAGCAGTAGGACATAAATTTCTCTATCCAAAGACCATGATTCATCAGAAGATCACGCCTCTTGTCTTAGTGTTTTTTCTTTTTGATATTCACCAATAAACACAATGAATGGAAGAAAGATATGAGAAATTTCAAAATTTGTGCAAGGTTCAAATGAAAACCATAGAAGTGTTTATCAAATATATTACATCCATCATGTGGTAAAATATTCTTTTGATGCATCTCACAATATCAAAATACGTGCAAAAACAACAGCATAAAATCAGAATCAAACAAAATCATAAATAAAAGACCCAATAGGAAATAAAATATAATAAAGCCATTGATGCAATCAAGAAAAATATATAGTTAGAAACAACCTGACAGCAGCTGGTGAACCAGGAAAAGCATAACAACCAGAATACTAAAACAAGAAAAGAAGGTAGATTTATTGATGAAACAAAGTAAACAAGAATTCATATGAAAAAGAGGTCCTTTTTCCACTTTATTTTTTCTTTTTACAAGTTCTAGCATTAATTCTACCGACTTTTATCAATACAATCAAGAAGAGAAGGGAGAGAGCACCACCTTTATAACCATTGCCATTGCTGATCAAGGAATTGAGGAGGAAGAAGAGAACCCATGAAAGGATTACAATAGACAGAGAGACCTTGTACAAGTGCTTCCTCCCAGCAAAGACATTGTTCTCCAAAGCAGCTCTTCTTTGCAGAAGAGCTCTACGAGACCTCTGCATTGCTCATTAGTCCACTCCGCTGCCGTACATGAGGAAACACATAAATCAACTATAAAATAAATAGAACTAGAACTGCACTCCCATTCCAAATCTAGAACAAATAAAGGAGAGATTGGAGGAAAGACAAAAAAAAGAAACAAAAGATGGCAAACTTTATTTTGCTAAGTGATACTTACCTAAATTTATCTATCCAAACTATAAAGTGTGATATTGTTTGCAAAACACTCATTCAATACCAAGAGAACAGCTCATGTAGTTCAATGCATTTCCTCATTTTAGCTTCCTTTGAATCTCTATCAGCTCCAAAAGCAATATGAGCAATTCCATCCATATATTAAACAACTGTCTTCCCCAATAAATGCTTATAATAAAAGTTTCTACAAAAATATTTAATAAAAACAAAGTCAAAATGACTAGAGACTAAGCCAAATAGTTTCCTCTACCAGTCTTCCCGACTGATCTCCACTAGCCCATAGGTTTTGTTCCTCTCCAAATTCCTCCCACTGTGTTCCTCTACCCCACCAACTTCCCACCAGGGCCACCCTCATGTCAGCCACTGGCCTTAGCAACCCCACAAAGGAAGAGAGTAGCTATGGATTAGGGCTAGGCAATGCAGATAGGGAGTAAGAGGACGGTTGCAAGCTAGGGCCAAATGAGAGAGAGGAGGAAGAAGAGGGCAGTTATGGATTGGGATTAGATGAGAGAGTTGGAGGACTGTGGGTTAACGAAAGAAAGTGATTTTGCAACTTGTCCCCAAATTTCTACCAATTGCATGATATCCTTAATTTTTCAAAAATCACAAACTTTGAGAACTAGGACAGGAAGAAGCCTGGCTGATGTCAGGGTGACAATAGGATTTGGACCTAGGTCACTAGTACCCAATATCAAGTGACTTTACCAATTGAGCCAGTAGTACCCTAGGAGAAGAGGGGGGGGGGCAGAGAGCACTACTTACATTCTATTTTTTAAAGTTAAACCTAAAGACCGTTTTGGATTGTTTTTCAAAAAATCAGGGAATAAATTTATATTCTAGAAAATTTGGGATTATATTTGGATTTCAAGAAAGGATAGAGAAAAGGAATGCAAAAAAGTCAAAAAGATTCTGACATAACAGGACCCCCTAAAACTGTTATCTTCTTTTATAATGGAAACAACAACCATTACATGTCCAGATCAGACATGGAATAGGATTTATCTAAAGGTAAATTTTAATGACTATGACTATGAGTGTTACAAGCAGTTGAAATAGAATATAATGAAGAGTAGTGGAGAAATAGCAACATTATGTCATTATTTATTCAAAATTCTGTTCGCTAATTGATTTTTCCTTTTTACACTATGAATGAAAGTTTGAATTTAAAATTATTTTACCCAGGCGAATGGTACAAATGTCAAATAAATTTCACTCTAGCGGAGAAATAACAACATTATGTCATTATTTATTCAAAATCCTGTTCACTAATTGATTTTTCCTTTTTGCGGTATGAATGAAAGTTTGAACTTAAAATTATTTTACCCAGGTGAACAGTACAAATGTCAAATAACTTTCACTCTTGACAACTAATTTGACTGGGTTACCACTATCACCGCCCAGTCCCAAATTGATCCAAACAATCCTGCATTATATAAAAGTAAATCCTGATAAAAATCTATAAATTATATTTAGCAACAGCCAAGGTTTAAAATAATATCTGCTATAACGTTAAAATGGCCATTAGTGTCGGAACAGTTTTGGAAACCTCGAGTTATGTTATACAATATAAAGACAAGCTGTTAAATGACAAATCGGCTGCTATTTAGCTGTCATCCCATGATACCAGCTATTATATAAGAAAAAAGATGGTGTTTATTATCTTTTTTACTGTTCATCAATACATGGGTGGTGATGGGGGTACAGCTGCCCCCCCTTGCTTAGACAAATATCTTAGGTATATGAAAGGGCAAATGTTCTTTATCATTGGTACATGTTACCATGACTCCTGTCATGGGTAACTAGACTTCTTTTTTGGGAATAGCTGTAACCACTCCAGAAATTACTTTTTTGTTTATCAGTTAATCGAAAATTTTCTATTCAAATCATTACTGTCAATTCAATATGCATGATCTACAAAGATCATGCAAACCTATAGAGCTTGAAATTTGGGCCTTGGGCAGAAAGCTTGACTGGTTCTTTTCGGATGAAGAACCAGGAGAAAACTTTTTTTTTCCCCCAATGCCAGGTGAGAGCTTGGGTGGTTGTGTTTTTGGTGGGAAAAGAGAAAAGCAACCTGGTTTAGTACTTTTTGTAAAAGAAAAAAGATCTTTAACCTTTTTGCCTCTCTCTCTCTCTCTCTTCTCCAATTCAATCGTGATCTTGTATCATTCACTTTTTACTCTTGTACTCCAGAATATCTATAACCTAGCAACAATCATGAAATAGAGGGAATAAAACAAAAACTGGGAAGAGGGTATGTGGTTTTAGCAGCTGTATGACCCATCCCAAGTTTGACAAAAGAATAAAAGCTCAGGTCTGTTTTCAGTTTATCTTGTTATTATTGTTTCCCTTTGTGGACTGTTTACTTTTCTTCTATCTATAGTTATTGTGCTGGTTTTTGGTTAGAACTTTTGCTTAAAATGTTATACATCGTAGAAATACTGATTGGGTACAAGAAAACTATTTTCTATAATGAACAAAGTTTTCACTTATCTTCTTCTATATAGTTCTATACATCTACCTTGTATTGTTTGCAAATTAAATATATCATTATATTTTGATGAGAAGATTATAATGTTCTTACAATCTTAATACTCTTAATTAATAGCTTTTGTAATCTTTTAACAAAGATCAGAAAGAAGTTTGAATAACATTCTCAATTTTCTTGAATAGATTTTCTAAGTTCTCTGTTATACAGTAAATGAATGATAGTTTTTATAATTTACTATTCTTTCTTTGAAAAGGGGAAATTACTCCAGTATTTGATGCCAGTATCATGATTCCCTGTCTCAGTTCAACAACAACATCCCCCCCCCCCGCAAAAAAATAAATAAATAAATAAAATAAGACGAGGCAATATCTTGGTTCCACCATTGCATCGATATAAAATATTTTTAAATTTAAATCACCTTTTAGCTTGAATAATTTTTTTTTTTTAATTTGAGAAATAGACTTTTTGTCAAACAACACCATTACCATTCAGTTATTGCTCATAGTTTCCCACTATAACAGCTAATAACCTCCTGAAAGGTACGAGCCATGCACATGCACGGATGCCTTCCACCAACATAAATTGAAAAACATATCAATAACATTTTCTTTGTTTGATCGAAGACAAAGAAAAAGGGAAATGATAATTTTCTTTTTTAATCTAAAACCCTACGCTTCTCAATGACCTCTAATGCAACATTTACCACAATTTCTCATTTTTCCCACCACAAAATTGCTCGAAATTTTCACCAAACAACAAAGATTTCCCCTTCAAAACCCGAAAAATAGGAAAATGATACAGTTATTCACTAAATAAGATTCAAATTTTAAATTCAAATTCTCAATTCATTTATAAAGTCGATAATCTCAAAAATTACCTATTTCCAGCAATTCAAAACTAGCCCGACCTACAAGATTCAAACGAGATTCAAGAAAACAAGGTCATAGCTTAACTAAACAATCAAGTATTACTCTTCTAGATCCCGATCAAGAAATCGAAAATATCCAAGTATTGCCTATTCAGCATCCGTAATTCAAAAGCAAGGAGAGAATTCATGTCCAGAAAAAAAAGCAGAAATTCTTGGAGATGTAATTCATACCTGATCTCAAATCAAAATAAAACTAATCGTAAAAAGAAACCTGTGGTCGCATTAAAACACACGGTGACGCAGGGACCTTCGTGTCAGGGAAGAAGAGAAGAAGGGCAAGAGAGAGATGGAACGGTCAAACAAGGGTTGGGACGAGGTTTGGGCTAGGGTTATGGTTCCGGCGTGAGAGCGGTTAGATGACTCACCGGCGGCGTGTCGGAGCACCAGATCGAGATCGGATCGCCTCCGTGGTGAAAGCGGTTTGCATTCGGAGGCCAAAGATCAGACCACCGCCGAGATTGTTGAGGGAGGGGTGGCCGATAAGAGCTCGAGAGACGAAGGGGGGGCAGAGATAGAGAGGAGGAGGGAGAGACGATCTAGAGGAGGAGAACGGTGGAGTGAGGCTTCAGAGGACGGGAGCGTCGAAATAAAAGAAAGGATTTTTTTTTCGTTTCTAATATATATATATATATATATATATATATATATATTATAAATTTTATGTTGCCTTTTTTTCTACTCGTTTAAATGATATTGAAATATAGAACACGTTGAAAAAAATATTTTTAAGAATATATATATGGATAATAATTTGACATATATCCATATAATTTTTATATCTAGAAGGATATATATATAAAAAATATAATTTTTTATGAAATATTTTTTAAATATTAAATTTATGTGATATCTTTTCAGCGTTGAAGTTTATACGTAAATCATCATAAAATATCATTTTTATTTTTTTAATAAAAATATTATTTTATTGGAATACATTTGATGCAATTGATATTATTAATTAAAATTATATTTGTTTAAATTAAAAATTAAATAAAATTATAATTTTTTTATTTTAAAAATATGATAGATTTATGGATCTTAATAAAAATTTATATGATTAATTAAATTTCTCTCTTTTTAATAATAAAATTTATTTTGATTAACTAATCATCGAATCAATCTCTTGGGCAATATATTTGTAGAAAATATTAATGAATGAGCATCAGATTAGTTTGAATATTAAGAAGAAATAGATTAAAAAATTATATATATATATATATATATATATTAAATTATATAGATATATTCATAAAATTAATATTTATATATATATATATTTATAAATATTTTTTTATAAAATTATTATTTATATATATATATATTATATATATATTATATATTTATATCAATCATTTCAGTGAGAGTATTCATGTAATTTCCAGAAAAAAAAAATTAAACTCAATAAAAAATGATAACAGTCGTGGTCATCCGGCTCAGCCTAGGGGAAGAATGTTTACCGAATGCGCGGAGAGGGTGCGCGTCCCCTAGGCCAGGCCTCTTAGCTGGAACGGGTCCCACAACGGCTAGTCGGCACATTGGCCAAGGAGAGAGGCCGGGTGGAGCCATTTCCAACGGTAACTTCCCGGGTCCTCGGCCGCGGGGCTGCTGAGCTATTCGGCTATATATAATTTTCGGTGTTTTCCCATGTAGATATTGGCGGTGCTGAGGCATGGTGATGTGTAACGTTTTATGGGATTCTTTTCCTTTCTTATTACCTTGCATACAATATTCCTTCAATCCTTATACTTGCATTGTTCTCGTGTCCTACATAGCAAATGGGAGTTGGTGCAATACATATTTGGATGCCCATGTATAGCATAAATGAGATCCGGCGATTCGAAGGGTATGTGACATGAGATCCTCCCAAATTCGAAGTTCCATCCAGCTCCATAGCTACAACCATGGATAGATTTGCATGAGAATCCATGATTGCAAGAGTGGAGACCTCTAGTTTAAAGCCAAAGAGGAGAAGATCCTGAATCATGATCTTTAGCATTTTTTTCTTTCATCAATGACATGGAAATCACACATGGCATGTGGATGGATCAAGCATAAAATTTCATTAAGGACACATACTACTATTCAAAGAAAGATTTTTGAATCTTAGTTAAGATTGAGTTTTATCATGAATAAAAATAATGTATAGAAATTTAAAAATCTCAAAAATATGTTTTAAATGGGCTTGTGAATAATTCCCTTAAATTATTTTTTGGTTGCTGGTCCAACGTTGAACAGAACAAAGACCACATTACTCCACCAATTGCAATTTAACCTGTTGATCACCAAAAAACTAACATACTTTTGCAAAACTAGTACCACATTTATTTGTAAAACTAATATTTTAAAATATAATTTGAACTACTTTGTTCACTTAACTCCAAATCAATTACCTCACGAATAACTACTCCATCCTATATGGTGGAGTAGTTTATTCTATAGCAGAAAAGGAATGGAGAAAGTTATCCTATTTATTTAGAGTAACTTATACTAGAATGCAGCCTAACATTTGGCTTATGAACCCATGATGCATGGTGCCTAATCTTCTTATGATTAAATCTTGATCATTTAGGCAACTAAAAAAAAATAAAAAATACCAGAATCCCCTTACATTAGAAAACTAAATTTAGAGTTAATTAATAAGACATATGTCTCATTAATTAGGTCCATCTTAGATAAGATACTAGATTCATTTATTTCTAAAATTTTTAGAGCTTCAAATATTGCAACTCAAAATGTTTTAACATAGTGAATTGATCGCACTGGACCTTGTCCTAGAAAGCATAACAGGTTTGATTCTAATATATGATCAACTTGGGGAGGAGAGGAGGTGGGTGGGGGGAGACATTGGTTGGTGCAGGCTTGTGGAGTAGAGAAGATAAAGTATTAAAAAGAGAGAAAGGGACTAAAGCCACTTTAGGAGTAGTTTGTGAGAGAAATAGATGATGTAAACTAATTGGCATACGAGATAGGAAGAGACAATATTTTTTAAGGATCGTTTGGTTGACGGAAAGTGGAGGAGGAAAGATATAATTTTTGGGAAGTAGATGAAAGATCTTTTGTTTAGTTGGTGTTTTAAGAAGAGAGAGTGAAAAAATTTTTCCATGAAAAGTCACTATCCAAATTTTATGAGAAGTAGAAACCATAGGAAAGATGGATTGACACTTCCAATGAGATGGAATGATGCTACTTTGTTCTTTCCCAAAATATCCCTTTAGATCAACGACTAAGATTTTTCAAAATATCAATGGATGGTCAGGATAAAATATTAAATAATAATATAATATAATATTAATATTATCTTAATATTTATATAAATATAATATTAATATTATAATATTTATTATATTTTAATATTATTTTAATATTTATATTAATATTATATAATATTTATATTAATATAATATAATATTTATATCTATATTAATAAATTTATTATATTAAAATATTAATATATATTAATATTATATTAATATAATAAATTATTATAGTCTAATATTATATTATAATATATTAATATTATATTAATATAATAAATTATTATAGTCTAATATTATATTATAATATATTAATATTATATTAATATTAATATTATATTAATATTTATATAAAATTTGGGAGCAAAAAGATATGGTCTTATTGTTAGATGTGTGTCCTAGATGCCAGATTGGCTGACACATTCCTGTACAAATCTAAGGGCAAATTTATAATTTTGACTATAAATCAATAAATGGTTATTCTTCTATCACATTGTGTACATTGTGTCTGTGATACATCCTTTGAGTTAGTAGGAATGTCAATTAATATTTTTAAGAGTTGAAAATTTAAGGCATGAATTTACATAACTAACTCATAAACAACTCCTGACCATAGGATCATCACGAGGATGGTGATCGATCCGAAAGGTTGGTGTACGATCGCTTCCTTAGGTAGATGTGTCTTGAGTCTACGGTGTAGAGACACCGAAGCGAGAGTACAGATATTCATTGAGAACGAGAGTACTGAGCGTGACCACCTCGAGCAGTCATAAGGAAGTCTACCTTCTCGTCGATGACTAGCTCGATGCTGCAGTTGTGTGTCAGTTCTTTGAGTTGAGGTGCATCAACAGTTCACCTTGAGTGTGTTATAGTTTGACTACACCATAACTCGATCTCCTAGCCATTCGAAACCCTGAAGTATATGTTGGCTGTAGCATATTCATTATAGGAACTAGATCGCACCAAGATGGGATCTATCAACCTCGGTAGATGAGAGGAGTAGTCCTATAATGATCGAAAGATCGAGTCCTTAAGTCCATGGCCATGGCAGAGTGAAATAATGGAAAAGAGTTTTTCATTGGGGTTTCACATCAGACTCGGATTGATCGATTGATTCATATGACTGATGTTGGGTTTGACGAATTCACCTTAACCCTAATTCAGTCGAAACTCATGATAGAGGAACTCAATCACACAGGTAGCTGCACCGAGAGGTTCGTCTTCAGTTCTGATGGGTCACCACCATATATTGCTAGGTGTCACTGATGGATTTTGAGAGCAATTAGAATGATCTTGATGATCGATCATTCAAATTGTATGAATCAGAAGAGTTCTGGTTCATCGAAAGGAGTTTTCGATGATGTCGATGATGAGATCACGGCATGTCTCATTACCATATAGAATTGAACCTAACTGGATCACACTAACAAGGGTTAGGATCTGGATGTCATCAATTAGGCTAGCCCAATTGATTTGGATTAGATCCAATTAGGTTCAAAAAATTATGCTAGCACACGATTGAGCCTAACTTTCTTTTCGTGTAATCTTTTCTATCTTGATTGAGCCAAATGTGATTTGACTCACCCAGAGAACCTTGAGAAGGTTTCTCTCAGTCTAAATGAAGCTTGTCTAGTTCAAAAAAGTCTTGTCTTAATTTATGAGATGAATTTAAGACAATACCTGCTAATTCCTGTCACTTGCCATTTTATTTTAGGACATCTGTCAAATATTGACATATGGGTCTTAAACTGAAGGCCACTTGGCAAGAGCTCATTGGAAGATTTTTGTGGAGTGTCCACATGCCAAAACTGTTGGAGCACGATCCCGGCTCCTCCCACGGACTTGGGTGCAGCGGAACCAGCAACAAACAAATCTGGAGACTTCTGGACTCGATCGAAGGCCCTTGACGAAATCAGCCTGGTTGCTGTCTTCTTCGTCAACCTTTCGTTCCAGATGAAGAACGCCTCTAAGATCACGTATAAAAAATCCAAGATCTGGTACCCAACCAGATCAGGCCTGGATCGAAGTCTTCCAATTCGTAGATCTCAAATTGGGGCGTTCTAGATAGGGAAAAGGTAGATAGAACCAGACCTTGCAGATCTGTCCTGCTGCAGCCTTTCCTGTAGATCTGTTGATGGAGATCTCACCCGTGCCTCAAACGACCTCAGATCAACTCCAGATCTGAGAGAAACTTGTACCAACCTCTTCGCAAGAGATTTCAGATCCTGGATTTGATGTTTAGGTGGCTGCAAGAGAGGGAGAGGAGAGAGAGTTGGTGGCTGCAAGGGGGAAGGGGCTAGCGCCTCCTTGCTTTTCTTTCCTTTTTGGGACCTGACGGCAAGAAACCCTAGGGTTTCTTACTCCTGGGGTGTGGAGGATGGCTGGAGAGAGAGGGAGAAGAGAGAGAGAGAGACTTGGGAGAAAGAGTTCTATTTTTCTTGGCTTAATCAAACCTATACACAGTACATGTATATATAAACACAAGGTCAAGTGACCCAAACCCAAAACTCCCTTGACCAACTCTATGGGAGATTAGGTTAACCCAAACCCATGTACACCCATGACTCGACCTAATCTCACATAACCTGGGCTCAGACCTGGCCCATAAAGAGTTGGTCCCTTGAGGCCTACATAACTTAGACCTCAAGAACCCGGAAAGCCCACAGCCTTTCAACCTAGGGCCCAACTAGCCCTAGAGCCTCCATGAAGCCCTCATGAATGATGGACCTTGGCCTTAGCCTTGGTCCTCTGAGCCTTGGGCACACCACCTGGATCACAACAATCTCATCTTGGTGTCTCAAGGCCTCAACCAGCTCCACTCTGTCCATCAGCCGAATCAGCTCAACACATCTCTGAAAGCTATCCCGTGGAAGTACCTTCGTAAGTGCATCAGCTGGGTTCTCCTTGGCGTGTACCTTTACCAGCTCCACCTTGCTATCCTCTACAAGCTCCCTGATTCGATGATACCGAATGTTGATGTGCTTTATCCTTGCATGATAGACTGAGTTCTGTGCTAATAGAAGTACACTCTGGCTGTCACAGTGCACTCTAATGGCCTCCTGAGTAAGGCCCATCTCCGTCAACAAACCTTTCAGCCAAATTACCTCCTTAGCTGCTTCTGTCAGCCCGATGTATTCCGCCTTTGTAGTGGATAGGCCGTGATAGGCTGCAGACTCGATCTCCAAGAAATAGGACCTCTATACAGGCTAAAGATGAAGCCTGTCGTAGACCTTCGGGTATCCACATCTCCACCGGTCTGCATCTACATAACAGCCAATCAGCCCCTGAGCCTCCCTGGACATGTCAGAGTATCCCACTACACCTCCTCGCTGTCCGTAGCAGATGCCAACTCCAACTGAACCAGCCAGGTATCTGAATATCCACTTCAGAGCTCTCCAGTGCTCCCTGCCAGGCTGTGCCATGAACCTGCTAACCTGACTCACTGCATGAGCGATGTCTGGCCTACAACAGACCATCGCATACATCAAGCTCCCAACTCCTGAAGCATAAGGAACCGTCTCCATCTCCTGAGCCTCCACCTCAGTCTGTGGTGCCATGATCTTCGAGAGTCTGAAGTGACCAGCAAGTGACAGCTCCGTCGGCTTTGCTCCCTTCATCCCAACCTCTCTAAGACCTTCTGTATGTAGCCCTCCTGAGATAGATACAGCACCCTCCGAGTTCGATCTCTGAAAATCTCCATGCCTTGGATCTTCCTTGCAAGGCCCAAATCCTTCATCTCAAACTCTCGAGATAAAGATGCCTTCAGATCCTGCACAACCTTCCTACTCTTGCATGCTATAAGCATGTCATCCACATACAAGAGTAGGAACACCCTAGAACCATCCTCAAGAGACTGAACATAAACACAGGGATCAAACTTGCACCTGAAAAGTCCAATGCTGCGCACATAGGAGTCGAACCGCTTGTACCATTACCTCGGCGACTGCTTCAGCCCGTACAGCAACTTCTGCAACAAACAAACCTTTCCCTTTGATCCTGGATCCCTGAAACCGAGTGGCTGCTCCATGTAAATCCTCTCCTCCAAATGCCCATGGAGGAACGCCGTCTTGACATCCATCTGCTCCAGCTCTAAATTCTGAGCTGCTACAATGCTCAGCAATACTCTGATGGAAGTATGTCTGACGACGGGAGAGAAGACCTCGCTGAAGTCGATGCCTTCCTTCTGGGAGTATCCCTTGGCCACTAACCTCGCCTTGAATCTGATACCTCCCTGCTCTGAAGGCCCTTCCTTGCGACTGTAGACCCATTTGCAGCCAATGGGCCTCTTCCCTTGTGGCAACTGCACCAATCATCACGTCTGGTTCTGGTGGAGAGACTGCATCTCCTCGGACATCGCCTGGACCCACCGCTCTCTGTCCTGGCTCTCAATAGCCTCCTGATACGTATATGGGTCTCCATTCGCTATCACCAGGGCATATGACAGCGTCTCCTCGAAGTCATATCGGTCCGGTTGCCTGATGGTCCTCTTGGGCTTGTGTAGGGCAACACCGATATCAGTCCTCGGTCCAGCTCGCTCCTGCTGGACCTCTCCACCTTGATCATTCGTCTGAGTCCTCTCCACCTGTGGAGACACCTTAGGTAGGTGCTTCACCTGAATGTCATGTCCTCCGTAGTACCTGCAAGAGGCAAAATCAAAGAGGTAAGCTGCCCAGGAGCACCCTGCTGGACCTCCTCCTGCTCCTGCTGCTCCTCCATGCCTGCTCGCCTCCGTAGGACTGACTCCTCATCAAAAGTCACATCCTGACTAATGATGACCTTCTTTTCCAAGGGATCCCATAGCTTGTATCCCTTGACTCCTCACGGATAGCCTAGAAACACCGTCTTGCATGATCTGGCGTCTAGCTTGCTCCGCTCACCAGCTCCAATGTGCACATAGGTCGTGCACCCAAATACCCATAGATGGCCCAGCCCAACTGTCCTCCCAGACCACACCTCCTCTGGAAGCCTGCCATCCAACCTGGTGTGAGGTGACCGATTGACCAAGTAACCTGCTATGTCTACTGTGTCAACCCAAAACTCCTTTGGAAGCTCTGCCTGCAGCCTCATGCATCGTGCCTTTTTCAAAAGTGTTCTATTCATCCTCTCGGCCACCCCATTCTGCTGTGGAGTCTCCCTAACTGAGAAGTGTCTCCTGATCCCACACTCCTCACAATAGTCCTGGAACTCTCTGCTGGTGTACTCCCCGCCATTGTCTGACCTCAGATACTTCACGCTCCTCCCCTGCTCCTCCACCTCAGCTCTCCAGACTTTGAACTTGGTGAAGACCTCAGACTTCTATCTCATGAAGTAAATCCAGAGTTTCCTTGAAAAATCATCAATCAGGGTCATGAAGTATCTGGCCCCATTCCTAGCTAAAACTGGGACTGGTCCCCACACATCCGTGTGTACTAGCTCCAGAGGGGCTGCACTGCAGGTTGTACTGATATTGAACTGAACTCTCCTCTGCTTTCCCATCTGGCAAGGCTCACAGATCTCCCCTGTAGCACCATCCTCCAGATTAGAGATGAGTCCTCTCCTGCTCAACTCCCTCAGCCCCTTGTCACCCATGTGGCCTAGGCGGTAGTGCCACATCCTGTAAGCCCCCTGCTGGTCCTGTGCTGCAACTGCTGCATCAGACTCTTCGGTCACCACAGATCCCTCCATGCGATAGAGGTTATTGTCCAACCTCCTGCCTCTCATCATCACCATAGCTCCATTGGAGATGTTCAGTATTCTGCTTCTAGCCCTACTGCTGAAGTTGTATCCACTGCGCTCCAAGTAGCCTAGTGACACCAAATTTTTTTTCAACTCCGGGATGTGCTTTACATTTGTCAATATCCTCACAATCCCATCAAACATCCTCACCTTGACTGTCCCTATCCCAGCCACTTTGCAAATGAAGCGAAAATTTAGTGCAGGGGCAAAATGGTAATTTTAAAATTTTTTCAAAATTACTATTTTACAATAAAATTATTAATTAATCTCATTAATTAATACTAATTAACCCTACACTAGGATCTAAATATGATACAACAGCATGCATTTAAATTTGAAATTCAAATTTGAATCAGTAAACATTTTACAGTGCTGTGTTCAGAACACATCACCTTTTGCGGGTAGTCGATCACCGCAATCTGATCACCGTCGGAGGGCTCTGATCGTCACATCGTAGCCACACAAATATCTGATCTCTACGGATCGTCCACACGAAGCTCCCATCTGATCAGCTCCTCACGAATGCTAGTTCATGATTTCACCCTTTTGATGGCAGATGTTGATCGAACTCCTTCGATCGATGTGTGCCGACTTCTCGAATGCTCCAGATCATTTGCACAGTTGCTTGAGAGGCTGTTGGATCTCTTCCTGAAATTTGGTGGACTCACGACACTTGTGGCACAACAATCTCACTTCCCGAACCCTAGGTAGAAACCCTAGGGTACACACCAAAAACCCTGCGCCCAATTTTCTCTCTTTTCTTTCTTTTTCTCTCGGAAGGTTTTGGACCTTCACCTTGCGCAGAAGCCTTCCTCATGCCTCAAAGTTTCTCTCCTAAAATTTCTACGCACGTCCCACCTTTCTCCTCTTTTTAAAACAACGTCGAACGTGTCTTATCCGCGTGAGAGGATAAAGACAAGAGGTTACACATTTGAATTCAAATCAAATTTGAATTCAAACAAAAACCAACTTATCCCTATCCTTTTGGACGTGAGAAGAGAAGGGGCGTGGCTCTTTGTGCGTGGAAAATGTTTCACGAGAAACCTTTTCTCGTGTAAGTAATGTGACGCACAAAATGGATAAGGATGAAAGGGCAAGTGATAAGTTATCCATTCAAATTCAAACATGCTTTGAATTTGAATGGCTAACTAATTATTTTATCCATCCATATGGCGTACAAATGAGGGTGTGGGGAAGGGTTTTGCGTGAGAAAAATTTCACGAGAAGTTTCTTCTCGTGAATTCAAATGGGTGCAAGGAAGTTGGGTGTCGCAGGGAATTTAAAACAAGGTGGTTTGATTCAAATTGAGCCAACCTAGTTTAAAATAGGTTAAGCACAATTAGATCAGATTAAACCCAACATAATTAGACTTAATTAGGCTCAATAAAATTCTAATCAAATCAGAAATTAACTAAACCTAACCCCTGATCAAATCAGGGACTAAACCACCTTAGCGATTAGGTCAACATTTAACCTAATCGGGTCAATCCAAACTGAATCCAATTCAATTTGGACTTGATCCAAAAATAATTACTCAATCAAATTGAGTTAATTAGTGATTAAATCACTAATTAAATCTCTCATAAATATTGAGTCCAAATCTGATGGGCAATCAGGCATCAGAGACCATCGATATGAAACCCTGATCAAAGAGTTCAAATTTCAAATTCAAAATTTGAAATTCAAAATTTTGACTCCGGTACCCAAAATATGTGGAACTCATGATTAGAGAATCTTAATTCTCAATCATAGAGTCCCAGATAGATAAGAATCATAATCAGCCATCAGATCAGAAAGGAACCTCTAATGTGTGTGACCCCGCAGGTTCGAACCTAAGCCGGTAGCACAGGAACCAATTTCTGTACTAATCGAAGTGACCATCTAGCAATGGTACCCGACGACCGGATAGGTCGAATAATCGCAATCGCAACATTCAGAACCTACGTGAATATGGTTACCGTATAATTCATCCCTTTTGACCCCTGTGTTTAGGACGACTCAGGGTTAAACTGTCAACCCTGATGATATCATCCGAATCGTGCTCAACTCAATTAGTCCTGTGACTCCTCACTAGGACTACCCTGGCCAAGGTTTTGCTAAATTGAAACACGACTGTACACAGCTCCTAAACTGGAGTGGTCAATCCCATCTTGACACACGCACCGACAAGTCAAGTACTTGACTACACCCAGCAACCTTCCGTCACTGAATTAGAAATTCAGGTAGTCCAGTGCCTAAGTGCAGTGAGTTGCTTGCAAGTCATCGTGGCGGTCTCAGGTCGGAGGGACATTTATACCCATATCCCATCGGAGCAAATCTTGACAGCAGAAATAGCTCCGGAGTTGGTCACGTTCAGTGCAGATGTACCATTACATCTCACCTGTATGCCATACCAGTGTCTCCACACTCTTTGGTTATGAGGACAACCAACCCATATGGCACACAACGACCTATGCTCGATAAACGTTGTCGTCCTTGGTAACAACGTATCATTTGGTCGCGAACATGTTTAAGGACTAAGCGACAAATCCTCTTTTGTCGAGTCTAAATAGTCCTAAGGACTTCACTACAACACAGGAGTTCATTAGAAGATGAAACATTTGTGATGAAAAAATACCAAAATAACTTTTATTTATTTATAATTCATGTACTAATACAAAAAGGAGCACAACCATCAACAGGCTGACGATTGGCTTTGGGATACTATTCCCAACAATCTCCCACTTGGCCTAAAGCCTATCGGTGCAGTATCTAAAACCCATCTTCGACTTGTAGTCGTTGAACTCCTTCACCGCAATGGCTTTAGTGAATGGGTCGGTCAGGTTCTCCTTCCCGTCGATCTTCTGAAGGTCGACGTCACCTCGATCCACGATCTCCCGGATGAGATGGTAGCGGCGCAGAATATGCTTCGTCCGCTAGTGTGCCTTTGGTTCCTTCGCCTGAGCAATGGCTCCAGAGCTGTCGCAGTAGAGCAGAACTGGACCAACAAGGGAGGGTGCTACTCCGAGCTCGGTGATGAATTTTTTCAGCCACACCGCTTCTTTGGCAGCATCTGATGCAGCAATATACTTCGCCTCGCATACTGAATCAGCCACAGTGTGCTGCTTGGAACTCTTCTAGCAGACAGCCCCACCATTAAGGGTAAAAATAAATCCTGACACACTCTTGCTATTATCACGATCAGACTGAAAACTAGAGTCTGTAAACCCTATAAGTCTCAAGTCCGATTCACCATATATAAGCCACTGGTCCTTAGTATTTCTTAAATACTTCAGGATGGTTTTAACAACCTTCCAGTGATTCTCTCCTGGATCAGATTGGTATCTACTCACTACCCCTAGTGAGTATGCCACATCTGATCTTGTACATGTCATGGCGTACATGATAGATCCCACTGCCGAAGCATATAGAATCCTACCCATACGCTCTCTCTCTTGAGGTGTTGTCAGACAATCCCTCTTCGAGAGAGAAATTCCATGGCCTATCGGTAGATAGCCTTTCTTGAAATTTTCCATGCTGAACCTTTTCAGCATAGTATCAATGTACGTGGACTGGGATAAGCCAAGCAACTTTTTGGATCTATCCCTATAGATCCTCATCCCTAGGATGTAGGAAGCTTCTCCCAGATCCTTCATGGAGAACTGTGACGATAGCCAAATCTTTATTCCCTGTAATGCAGGAACATCATTTCCGATTAAGAGAATGTCATCCACATACAATACAAGAAATACTACTACTGGACCATTAGCCCACTTATAAATACAGGGCTCTTCTCCGTTCTTAACGAAGCCATACGTTTTGATCGTCCTATCAAAACGTATGTTCCAACTCCGAGATGCCTGCTTAAGTCCATAAATGGACTTCTGTAGCTTGCACACCTTAGACTCATCTGTGGATGTAAACCCTTCAGGTTGTATCATATACACCTTTTCGTCCAGCTCTCCGTTTAGGAAAGCTGTCTTCACATCCATCTGCCAGATTTCATAGTCCAGATGGGCAGCTATCGCAAGCATAATCCGAATGGATTTGAGCATTGCCACAGGAGAAAATATCTCGTCATAGTCTATACCATAACATTGACGATATCCCTTGGCAATCAGACGGGCTTTATAGGTCTCCACCTTTCCGTCTGCGCCCCTCTTCCTTTTGAAGACCCACTTACACCCTATGGGTTTTACTCCTTCGGGTGGGTCAACCAATGTCCACACATCGTTGACCTTCATGGACTCCATTTTGGATTTCATGGCCTCTAGCCATTTCTCAGAGTCAGGTCTCTGCATTGCATCCATGTAGGTGATCGGATCCTCATCATTTTCATCAAGTTCGACAGGATCACCATCCTGGACCAAGAAACCATAGTATCTGTCCGGTTGATGTGGTACTCTACCAGACCGCCTTAAGGGTGCATAATCAATGGGCTCCGGATCTGATCTAATCAAATCTGGTTCAGGTTCAGTAACATGTGTCAGTTTTTTCACCTGTCGAACTTCGTCAAGTTCGACTTTAGAGGCAACAGTTCCTTCATTAAGGAACTCCTTTTCTAAAAAGATTGCCTTAAGGCTGACAAACACCTTTTGCTCATCAGCAAGGTAGAAATAATATCCTTTGGTCTCTTTTGGGTACCCTATAAAATTACACTTGTCAGACCTAGGTCCAAGCTTGTCTGTAATTAAACGTTTAACATAAGCCGGACACCCCCAAACCCTAAGGTGCGAGAGTACTGGCTTACGTCCTATCCATATCTCATATGGCGTTTTGGCTACAGACTTACTCAGAACTCTATTTAGAAGATAACAAGCCGATTCGAGCGCATATCCCCAGAGGAAGATCGGCAGACCAGCAAACCCCATCATGGATCGAACCATGTCTAACAGGGTCCGATTCCTCCTTTCAGACACACCATTATGCTGTGGTGTTCCAGGAGGAGTCCACTGAGAGAGAATCCCATTCTCTCCTAGATACGTCAGAAACTCATTGGAAAGGTATTCACCTCCTCGATCAGATCGAAGAGTTTTAATACACTTTCCAGTTTGTTTTTCTACCTCATTTCGGAATAGTTTGAATATTTCAAATGATTCCGACTTATGCTTCATTAAATAGACATACCCATATCTAGATAGGTCGTCTGTGAAGGTTATGAAGTAAAAAAATTCACCTCTTGCACTTGAGCTCATGGGTCCACATACATCAGAATGTACCAGACCTAAGAGTTCACTGGCTCGCTCACCTTTTCCAGTAAAAGGTGACTTGGTCATCTTCCCAAGAAGACAGGACTCACAGGTTGGAAGTGATTCACAATCACTAACTTCAAGAATTTCTTCTTGAGCCAACCTGTTTATCCTGTTCTTATTGATATGACCTAGCCTACAGTGCCAAAGGTAGACTTCTGACACATTATCTGTCATTCCCTCAGGCTTCTCATCCAAAGCCTGATCCATATCTGCTTGCACCAGAAGATCCTTCATCCAGATTTTCCACATGCAAAAATTTTTCTTGCCATCAAACTTCTCGAAATCGACCTTCATATTGCTGCCCATGACTGGATCCAAGCCAAACAAGCAATATAAAATCAAGAAGTGTAGAATATACCTTGATGGTACCTTGCTGAAAATTTTTAGCACTTGGGATCTTCACCTTCTCGCACTTGGAACCACTTTCTCACCACCGTGGCTCTGATACCAACTGTTGGAGCATGATTCTGACTCCTCCCACGGACCTTGGGTGCAGCGGAACCAGCAACGAACAAATTTGGAGACTTCTGGACTCGATCGAAGGCCCTTGACGAAATCAGTCTGGTTGCTGTCTTCTTCGTCAGCCTTTCGTTCCAGATGAAGAACGCATCTAAGATCACCTCTAAAAAATCTAAGATCTGGTACCCAACCAGATCAGGCCTAGACCGAGGTCTTCTAATTTGTAGATCTCGAATCGAGATATTCTAGATAGGAAAGAAGATAGATAGAACCAGGCCTTACAGATCTGTCCTGCTGCAGCCTTTCCTATAGATCTGTTGATGGAGATCTCACCCGCACCTCAAACGATCTTAGATCAACTCCAGATCTGAGAGAAACTTGTACCAACCTCTTCGCAAGAGATTTTAGGCCCTGGACCTGATGTTTGGGTGGCTGCAAGAGAGGGAGAGGAGAGAGAGTTGGCGGCTGCAAGGGGGAAGGGGCTAGTGCCTCCTTGCTTTTCTTTCCTTTTTGGGACCTGGCGGCAAGAAACCCTAGGGTTTCTTGCTCTTGGGGCGTGGAGGATGGCTGGAGAGAGAGGGAGAAGAGAGAAAGAGACTTGGGAGAAAGAGTTCTATTTTTTCTTGGCTTAATCAAACCTATACACAATACATGTATATATAAACACAGGGTCAAGTGATCCAAACCCAAAACTCCCTTGACCAACTCTATGGGAGATTAGGTTAACCCAAGCCCATGTACACCCATGACTCGATCTAATCTCACATAACCTGGGCTCAGACCTGGCTCATAAAGAGTTGGTCCCTTGAGGCCCACATAACTTAGACCTCAAGAACCCGAAAGGCCCACAGCCTTTCAAGCTAGGGCCCAACTAGCCCTAGAGCCTCCATGAAGCCCTCATGAATGATGGACCTTGGCCTTAGCCTTGGTCCCCTAAGCCTTGGGCATACCACCTGGATCACAACAAAAACCACATTAAATTGGGTGCCATAATCAGATTATGGCGTGAGCCCAACTGGATTAAGTGGGCGCCCCAAGTGGATAAGGATGGAGAGTCTTGATCAACATAGACTAGTTGGCGCCAACCTTCCTTTGTGCTTATCCAAAGTTGGCGCCAACTCTTAGAGAGAGGGTGGGGTTTTTATTTGATGTGATCAGATAATATCACTTCACCAATCAGAATTTTTCTGAATTTATTAAAATTTTTTGATTGATCGAATGATGTGACACTGCACAGCGCAGCAGGGTCTATATAAAACCCTGTCTGCGCCTAGGTTTTCATGAGATTGCACAAAATCCATCAAAGCTGCCACCCCCTTTCCTCTTCTCCATGTCCCATCTGTAGCTCTCCCTCTCCTCTTTACGTCCAAGGAGTTGGACGTCCATCTGGCAAAGGTCTAAGGCATGGTGACGCCTTGAACAAGAAGGCTGCAGGACTTCTTCAACAGACTGCTGCTCCAATTTCAGAAAAACTTTTGAAGATCTTCCTAATCAGATTTAGTTCTGATTTTTGGAGCAGAGATTCATGAGGAGAAGATGATCCAGATCCTGTCTGAGTGGATACTGATAGAGGCCAGACGATTGCGTGGCTAAATCAGAACCTCAGGCTTGCTGCGATCATCTACAGGGTAATCAGATTAGCCTTCATATTTTTTCATATTTTTAGATTTATTTTTAAATTAATATCAGATAATAAAATTAGATCTAGAGATTTAGATCTAAAATAAATGTAGAATAATTTTTTTTTAAAAATTATTCCATCCCAAATTTGATAAAATCTGGAAGATCCTACAAGAAAAAAAGTATTTTTTTCCTTCACTTATATCTATTAAGAATATAATAGGTATTTTACATAGTTTTTTCAGAAAAATAGGTGCTCAACTAAACATAAGCTGCTCTACAATAAGTCATTTTCTCATGGTCAACTAAATATGTCAAAATTCTATTTTTAAAAAATAACTTCTCAGAAAGTCACTTCTTAGGAAGAAAAATTTTTTTCGCAAACCAAATGAGTCTGAAAAGAGTGTTAGGAGGCAGATGAGATAGAGTTGGAATTAGAAAGGGAGAGGAAAATTGGTGGCTGCTAAGGTCATGTAAGAGAGAGAGAGAAGATGAATGGAATAATAAAAAGAGAGAAGTGATTGAGAGATGTACAAGGAAAGGGACCTTTTGATGGGATGTAATAAATACACAATACATATAGTTTATTTAAGAAAAGAAAGCATTTGATGGATGTCCATGAACCTGCTAATCAAAAATGTTTGGTCCATCACGAAAATGTACACACCTAACTCATATATTTCTCCTTTTTCTCTCATTTTTATCCATTCTATAATGCATAAATGTTGGTGTTTTTATCAAAAAGGGTGCACATGTTCAAATAAAAAGCAAAAGAGATCCACGAAAAAATCTTAGAAAAATATAACATATGATGTTTGAGATGAAAGAATAGGGGATGGAGATAAATAGGTCATATCTTAAGAGTTTGCGTAGCAATAACAAAGATGAACTAATACATAAATCTATTATTATTTTTTTAAAAAAATATTTGACTCAACCAGATCTCTAAAATAGAAATCCTAGTCATATCCTGAATCATATCCCACTTGAAAGGAATTCTAAAATAGTCATCTTTTGAATCACTATGGGAGCTTAGAATCAAAGACCTAATCATCCCTTGATGATGGATATTTGAAGGCTCAGATATTATATCACTTCATGTGCTACAAAGCATGCGTTCAGGAAGATGCATGGCCAGGTCCTAAGAGTTTGCATAGCAATAACAAAGATAAATTAATGCATAATACTATTATCATTTTTTTCTAAAAATAATATTTGACTAACGAGATCTCTAAAATAGAAGTTGAAGATTGCATCCATGAGTCTAGAATATTTATCTCCAAATCATATCATATTGGAAGGAAACTCTAAAACAGTTATCTTCTAGATTGCTTAAGAAGCTTAGAATTAGAAGCCCAGTCATCTCTTGATGATGGATATTTGGAGGCTCAAATGCAGTATCACTTCATAGTTATTGCATAATATATTTTTAGGAGGCTAATAGGGTAGCTAACTGAGTGGCTTTTTATGTGGCTGACCATTGTGGATCTAAACTTTGGGAGATCTAACCTGATGTGAGCAGTTATATTTATTCAAGGACTTTATAAAGTAGCCATGTCATTGGCAAAAAAAAAAAAGGATGAAAAAGGATTTTGATATTACGACATAGGGTTAATATTGTGACAATTGGTGAATGATAACAAGCATGGCTGGTTGTAGTTTTTATTAACAAAGATGAACACAAGAAGATAGAATAGATTGTTTGATTTAGAGATGATGTCATCCACTTTGATTGTAGACCAAGTTTAGCCATTTAGAGTCTTTTTTTTATTCTATTTTTCAATTAGCATCGCATAAGCTACCTAATAAAGAAGCTAGACTTCATATATGTAATCTTTTTATATGAGATTTATATACTATTTGAGGCAATTTTATCTTATTTTTTGTGATAAAATTATTAGATTTCTTAAAGTGCTTAGATTTAGGATGGGGACCAAACAAATTAATTAGTTCAAACTTTTGAAAAGAAACTAGTCTTTATTGAATTTAAGTTTTAAAATTTTTAAATAATCAATTACATTTCATTATCTAATTAGATGTATATATTATTAGTGTTTCACTATTTTGCAATACCATCCTAGTAATATCATATAGTTTTATCCAAATTAAAGAAAAGGGCATTCCATCCACATTATAAAATTTCAACTAAACTGAAGGATATGAAATCCGAATCTCATAAAATATGCAATCAGCAGCTAAACACTAACAAAGAAGCAAAAGATCTAAATAGTTAACAACTAATCAATTTTTTTTTATTTGTTTGAAATATTTTTTCATTACAAGAGTATATTAAACTTTGAATATCCAATTAGTCTCTTATTTTTGTCTCATTAAAAAATATTAAACTAGTCTTGCATAACAAAAGATAATACTTTATTTTTCACTATTAATACCTTATAATTGCTAATCAAGAGTGCCACTAACCATGATCTTTATTCATTTTGATTCTCTAAATTAATTAATGGGTTTAATAGGATAAACTTTTTTCTTTTTTAGGGAAAGGAGGGTAAAGGATTACCTTATTTATTAAAGATTAAAGATAATGCATCAAAACTCCTTAAAAAAAAAAAAAGAATAGAAAAGAAATTACCTTATCACGTGCCATCTAGAAGATTGACCACTTTCTCTTAGTCACAACAATTTTTAAGTTGTAGGATGCCTTCCAATATTAGAACAAATTTACATATTCTATCAACAAAGATATCCATAGATGCATTCTTTTTTAGGAGCATTCTACTATTCTATTCTTACCAAAGATACTATATGATTGATACAACTTGATCCTCCTTGAGATCCATAGGTATTTTTGTCTTCCTTCATTTAATCCATAGTGAAAGTAGGAAGGATGCTTGATATCTAAATAACCTAATCTCGATTTGATACTTGTCTAGTGATTCTATAAGTGATCCTCATTCTAGTAGTTTTTTAGTGCAGGATCATCATTGTCATAATAGAGATCAAATAGTTGCACGTTGTCCTTAGTGAACTTTAGTTTTAGAGCAAGAGTCTAATGATTCATAAAAGGTTGAGGATTAAATAGTGATCCTATAGAGTATTCCAGAGATAAGATAGAGTTAGAAGATGATTTAGAGATAAATAACCTCCATTGTAATATAGTAAAGTGTGTATTATCTGTTGTTATGGATAATGATGAGGGCAAGAACATCAATTTGACCCTTTCTAAATCATTAGGTAAGGAGTTTAAGTCTAAGAATAAACCACCTTCTTAGATTCTTATTAGAAAAGGTATTTGCACCACATCTTTACTTGAACTAATATGTAGGGGGCATATGCCTAAATTGGCTACATGGTGGAGTGAGAACAGACATAATGGGCATCCCAAGAGTTGAGAGATTAATGGACATTGTATAGGAGCTGACTAAAGGTATATTGGTAAAGGCTGAATTAGGGGCATCCCACTAAAGATCGAATACACGGAATGACAATATACTGATAAAAAGCAGGCTGAATAGAGAAATAGTATGAGATTTAATTGATTAAGTATGACTATCAACTTCACAGTTGATACAATGTCTATAGGCTTGGTAACTGGTATCAAATGAGGATATGAAGTAATGGGAGATAATTAGCATAAGTTATCAAAATCACTAGGAGAGAAAGTAGACGAAATTTACAGCTATTAGAAGAGTGTAGTTATTCTATTTTAATATAAATATAGAATTTATACTATGCATGAAAGATCTTTTGATAATCAATCCAATATATTTTATTTTATCTTAATCTATCATATTTTTTACTTTAAAAGCAAGAGTGACTGTTTTTACTTTAAAAGTAGAAATGATTGAGCTTTACTATCATAGTGCAGCACTATATTTCTATCGTAGCCTAATGCTACACCTCTCTATTATAGTCTAGTACTATACCCCTTATCTATCTTTTTCAAATGATGATTTGACAATGACTAAAGTCCTTACACCTACTCTCATACTATTCTTTATCATCCTTTTGATCACTTTCTAGCTAACCCAATGTTGGTGGCACATCGATATGCACCAACCTTCACCATTTGGCTTATTACCAATCTTTTTTGCTTCAGGATGGGACTTCGCTAGCAGATCCATAAGACATCCAGGTAGGATGAAAAGAGTATTAACACATGTATCTCTTGTACTATAAATTTAGATGCAAAACTGTAATGAGTAATGTGGATTATAAACTTATTGTTAGTATGCATCATGGGGCTAAAATCTTTAATGTTGGAAATAATATCATGGTTCTCATATCTCTCGAATACTTGCCCAAATATTCCTTCAAGGACTTGCTTGTCGAGCTATTGGGCCATTCCCCATCATTAGAAAATTTAGATCTAATACATATTTACTTGATTTTATCTAGTTATTTGAATATTATTCATGTTTTGAATATGGATTTTTTACCTTCTGAGATACCTTGCAACCTCATGCATTGACACCTTATGTTCTTATAGGTATTTTAGTGCCTAAGTCATCATATTTTCCTTAACAATGAAATCAGATTTGAGTAGTTTTAGATGATGAGACTATTACTTCTTTTGATTGTGGTTTTTGTTGTTATCTTGTTCAATGAAAGGCCATCTTTCATCTAATGCTCCTTAAATCATTGAAGATGGGTTTCATGCCTTGGGTCGTACTTACAAACTTATGATAGAACTTTGTGAAGTTAGGTTCTTACCAACTAAAGGAGTATGACGAAGGACTATCCATTAGTAAAAAATCTAGATACACTTATATTAGATGTAAATATAAAAATTTAAAAATTATTTTATTTAAAAATTAAAAAAAATATTTTTATTTAGAATTAGAGTTTTATAGATTCTAGAATTGGAATTTTATGTATACTCTCATATTTTATTTTTATGCGGATTCTTATTAAAAATTTGGGTTGTCTATATAAATCCAACCTGACCCAATTCTAACTTAGACTAAAATATTTCAAGTGGAGCACAGTGATGCATACTCAGACCTAACCCAAATGACTTATTGGGTCTAGAATATGTTCAACAGACCCAAGCTACTCAAGCCAACCTAATCAACTATTAGATTGGGTTCAGGTCCAATATCAAGATGCACTCACAAAATTGGATCAACTAGGATTAATCATGTCCTAGTCTGATCTGACCCATATGTGGTCCTATTGGCTCCAAATTTAGTAATGCAGTATCCAAGTCAAAGATCGACACCATTAATCATGATCTATACCATTATAATGTACCTAAAAATAAAAAATCATATATTTTCATGATTTCTAACTTATATATTATATATATACAAAAATATATGATTTTTATTATGCTAGCATGGTAAATGCATAATAAAAATGTGAATTAAGAATCCACATTATTGATCTTGATCTACATATATTAGAACATGTATCGGACGAGAATCAATAGATTATAATATTTAAATCATATCAAAATGTGGTCTAATATTATTTTAACTATTCATTTTTATACCAGCTTGTTGCATTGTTAGAGAGCACTAAAACACGTGATTTTGGATTGGTTGTAGGTACTTTTAGTGCTATAAATAATGATTAGTATTAGATTTTTGATTTGGATGATAAGGACTACATGGCAAGGAAACTGAGTTGGATCAACATCCAAGATTCAAACTTCAAATTCAAAATTTCAAATTTGAATTTTGGTTCTACAAATGATTAATAAGCACATTAGTTAGATCAAGATTTGAGAATTTTGGTTTTCTTGAGAGCTAGATTGAGATTTGAGAATAAACAAAACAAACTGGATCAAGATTTGAGAGTTCAAAAGTCACATTCAAGAATTCAACATTCAAATTCAAAAATTTAAAATTTACATTCTAATTCTCCAAAGTAATTAACAAGGAAGCCGAGTTGCATCAAGATTTGAGAATTGATTCTCTCAAGTGATCGATAAGAAAATTGTGTTGGATTAACATTAGAGAAAATTATTTTTTAAATTTGAACTTTTGAATTCTAGAATTTGCTTTTGGATTCTCAAATCTTAATCTTGCTCAATTTTCTTATCAAAAGAGAAAATTTTAGGGAACTCTTGGTTTCATTCATGATATTTTTTGTGATCCACTACATCACACATAAATAATTTATAACGTGTAATTGTACAAGAGAAAAATTTTTGATAAGAACATCAATATTGTGGCATTTACTAAAACTCAAACAAATTTTGACAAGAGAATTAATATTACAACTTTTATGCAAACAAACCATGATTGTAGCCTAAAAATCTGTCATCAATCACTTGAGAGAGTCATAAATTCCAATTTTGGATTTTTAACTTTGCTCTTTTAATTCTTGAATTTGATCCAGCTTGATTTCTTTATCAATTGCATGAATTTTGGGCCAACTTGGTTTTCTTATTAATTGCTCCCTCTAGAGAATCATAATTCAAACTTTTTGAAGTTTTGAGTTCTTGAATTTGATTTTAAATTTTTAAATATTTATTCCATTCTATTTTTTTATTAGCATATATTCTCTTCTTTCGAGATGAACATAAATTATCTCTATATATGGTCACATGCGATGGTGTAAAATAAGCCGAGAGCAAGCTGAGTTAATATTCGAGTTCGGCTTGAGCTAGCTTGTTTAATTTCAAGAGCTTAAGCTCTTCATCCTTTTTTATATTCGAACTAACTTTTCTTTCCTTGAGATTTAGTGAGAATTTATTTTTTTTTTTATGACTAAGCTTTTATTTATAAAATATGAAGTAATAAACTCATTATATTCTAATTTTGTAGTTATAACACATTCTATTATACATAATCAATATTAATTTATAACAAAACAATTACAAAATAATAATACTATTATTATTAATATTATATAATAATTAATATAATATATTTTATACATAAATTATTTATATATTACCATTTCTAGTTTTGCGCTTGCTCGCGAGAAGCGTTCCTTGTTTGTTAGCCCTAGGCACAGGTGGCAATATTTTAAGCTTCCAAGCACCACCATCTTTACAATGACATCCCTACCTAATCAACTCCTCGTGTGGTGACTTCAGAATTGCGGCCGACAACGAGGCCACTTTCTAGAAGGACCAAACTACCCTCTATCATCTCTAATGGCTAACTTAACGTTCCTGCCATTAGTGAGAATTTTGCGACCTTTTCCGTAACTTCGTGCTATTTTACAAACGAGTCCGTACTACTCGTCCGTCCTCCTTCGTTCCTCCTGAACTCGGCGAGAAGGAAATCAAAAGGTAAACCAAAAGGCCATGAAACCCGGCCGCGAATCCAGCGGTGGCGATGGCGGTGGCCGGACGGTGGCGGAGCAGTTGTTGGACATCGCAGAGGAACTGCTCGACTCGCGGGACCTCGTAGGTACCAAGCGGTTCGCGGAGCGCGCCCTCGAGTCCGACCCCCTCGTCGCCGGCGCCGACGAGGTCCTCGCCGTCGCTAACGTCCTCCTCGCCTCCCAGCGCCGCCTCAACAACCAATGTCACTGGTACGCAATCCTCCAGCTTGACTCCTCCACCCCCGCCGGTCGCGACCCCGCTGCTGTTCGCCGCCAATACCGCCGCCTCGCCCTCCTCCTCTGCCCGGACCGGAACCGCCACCGCGGCGCCTCCGATGCCTCTAAGCTTGTCGCAGATGCGTGGTCTGTCCTCTCCGACCCTTCAAAGAAGGCTCTTTTCGACCTCGAGCTTGACATCGCCACCGCCCACGGCGAGCTTCCTCCCTCCTCCTCCGCCACCCCTACGTCCCCAGCTCCTTCGCCTCCAAGGCCCGACCCGACGTTTTGGACCGCCTGCCTCTCCTGCTGCCACGTTCACCAGTACGACCGCGCCTATGAGGACCGCAACCTTCGGTGTCCGAAATGCCGGCAGGCCTTCCGCGCCACCGCGCTTGCGGCGCCGCCGCCCATCGTACCCGGCACAGAGATGTACTACTGCTCCTGGGGTTTCTTCCCACTGGGGTTCCCCATCGGGCCGAGCTTTAGTGGTGTCTCAGCTTCGGTTGGCATGCCAAGCTTCGGTTCTGAGTGGAAGCCCTTCTATCCAATGTTCCCGTTGAGTGCTTCCCACCAGTCTCAAGAGCCACCTGTTCAGAGAAATGCGCCAATGAACACTCCAGAGTCCCCGGCTGGTAGTTCGCCGAGGAATGCACCGGAAAAGGTGACACCTTTATCAAGTTATGCACCAGACAAGGTGATTTCTTTGGGCTCAAACAGGAAGGTGGTGGCGAAAAAGTCAGTTGGGAGCTGTCTGAGAAAGAGGGCTTTGGTTTCAGAGGCTGCGAAAAGGAGTTTGGAGGGCACTGCAGCGAGGCCGGTGATTATAGATATAAATGAAGATGGTGAGAGCTGACATGGTAACTGGGTTTCAGGAGACGTCGTAAATGAATAGTTTGTAATGCCGAGCTGGATGCTGGCGGTGACATTTTGGCAAACCAGATGAACATCTCCTTCCTGAAGGGCTGAGAGTTCCAGCTTCAGATTCTGTTGTAGTTATGATGGGATGATTCTAAATTTTGTGGGCTAGATGTATTTTGGATGTTTTAAGTTACCGAGTCGGCATTGCAAAATACAGCTTGAATGTATACATTTTGTGATAGTGTGAGTTTCTTTTGGTTACCAGGATATGATTTGCATTTTCTTTAATGGGCTTGGATGACAGATTTGGATAGAGAGTCTGGCGATTAGCAACTTTATCGCAGAAATGGACATCTTTTTATTTAAATGGATATTCTTCGTCCCTCATGATTAGCATTAGCACCAAATATCCAATATAGCACATCTGAAATCTTTTCAGCTTAATAAGGTATGTCCTATGATTGCCATGTTATCATTAGCTTTCAGCGGCTTTGTTTGATGTAAAGTTATGTTTTTTCTGATTTGTTTCAATTAGGCATTTTTGATAACAACATTAAATTCGTACTCTTATTTACTGTTTCTTTTGCAATGATTAAAGCAACTGATAGCGTAGTTCACACTGGCATTATCTCCTAGATGGTGTGTAAACAATTTTTGTAACTGATAGTCACTTTTGGCAAGAAAGGAGTTTATTATGGTGCATGGGCACTACTCTGCTGCATATGGCCATCAAGATTCTCTGTTTATCATTATGGAACTGGTTATAGTGTTGATTTCTTCGATTTAGTATTTGACTGCAAGAAGAGAGATTTACTTTGCTGGTAAGAATTCGTAGTTCTATATCTGTTGTATTCTTGCTGCATGGACACTTTATGTTTAGTTTAGCTTCTGGATTCATTTTGCCAACATTTGCATGGCAAGTTGTTTAGTCTTGTTAGCAATATAAAATCTGAGTTTGGATCACTGGAGAGGTCCAGTTCCACTACTGGCTGTCTCTGTATTGAGGTACTGATGGTGCTTTGAACTTGACCTTTCCAGGTCAACCATGAGGTGTAGAGGTCCAGACTCAGATGACAGTTTGTAAACAGGTATTTGTTATATAGCTTAGTGATGAATCAACCTCAGTGATTTATGTGGTTTCCTAGCAGAGGGATTTATTTATAATTATTGATCCATGTTTTACTAGCAACATTCTGAATGGAAGATTCTATGATATATTGTCTGATCAGCATCATTTTAGATAGTTCATTCAAGATTTCAAGCATCAACCGGAGAGAAAATCTGACATCCCTTAAATTGAATGAGAGAATTTCAGTTTAGTTGTAAGTGGAGAGAATCTAATTAGAAGAGAAAATGTAAAAAAGAGGATGAAAAGAGGTGGGTGGGGACTTCTTTGAAGTACATTATGGCATGATGGGTTCAACATAATGTCAAGTGTTTTGTTAAAACAACAGGAGATAGATGAAAGAGAAGGAGCGAAGGTAAGGAAAGTGGCTTAGTGCCATGTCATGGCTTCAGTACGCTCATTAAATCAGATGCCCTTTCTTCTCAACAAACAATTAGGCTAATAGGATTGGCTTATGCATTTCAAGCCTGTATCTTTCCTAAAATGAATGCTAAACCTACATGTAAGAATACATTTTGGAACCATCTTCGTGTTGATGTCCACCTTGCTTGTGCTTCATGTGGGACCCAATTTGTAGGGCTTTCATAATGAGAGGAGCCTATGATTTCTGTTGCATGACACATGTATGTATATGAAGCACATCTATCTTCCTCATCTCTACTCCCCCCCCCCCCCCCCCCCTCTTCTTGTACTATGACTTTCCAAAATAGATGGCACAAAGTGAGACAAATGGTCTCTAGGTCTGTTGTCCATGTGCTCCAATAATATGTTTCATCCATTTGTGTGTTGGATCACCTTTTTTGGGATATAAAAGGAGCATATGGCTGATACAGCCAGGAATTGATTGAGCAGAGGAAAAGGTCAATAATTGCCAGAAATGAATTACAATTCTATGTTCACAAAATCTGATCATACGTGCAATATCATATTAATAGAAGTCATCCTCTAAAACAAGGGCCAAGTTCGCAAGTTGTGGTACCAATACTTGTATCAGCACTTGACTAATAAGGTACCATACTGATACACATGGTACATCTTATTAGTCAGCATAGCACAATTGAGATGTAAACAAGATCTTTATCATAAAGTATGGAGGAGCATACTGGTTGTGGTACCTAACCAATATGGTATTATGTGCCGGTATGGACGAACCTATAATACTTCAATCCGTGGTAATTGCATTTATTTGTACTTCTGGTAACTAAGAGGGATGGCCATTAAAGAGGATCCAGATGATTGGTCTATGCTGATTAGTGGTTGATTAGACATTTTGCTGACACTAGAGTGGTCTTTATACCAATAGGTCCATCGAAGATGCTAACAACTGAAACAAGATAAAAGTGTACACTAAATGGTGATTAATAGCATCTTTTAATATGTCTTAATTGTTAGTGCAAGAGCAAGTGCAATGCCAATCTATTCTACCTTGGAGATTGGTAACATATCCTATGGAAAAAAGAGATGCAGTTTTTAAATCTCATGTAGAGTTATAAAATTGTCCATCCTCTACTATAGCATGGGAGGCCACCAATCATGGTCATGATTGTACTCATTTGGCAGGTTATTCATAGTTTTATTACTACAGTAGTTTCAACTTTCAACCAAGAGATCACATTGTAAGCACATATAAGAAACAAATCAAATAGAAGAGGACTAGAAGATTGAGAAGAAAATATCTCATAGTTACATAGTTTCTCCTTCCAAATGTACACCTTAAGCAAATTTTGCCATATTTTCAAGTTCAAAATGTCTAGAATGTTGCTTTAGAATTGTTTGTGTTAACCAGTGAACCATGCCGAAGTAGGTGGTTCGGGGTTTGCCGAACTAGGCCGATCAATAATCGGCATGCTTTGGCTATTTGATTCGATCCCCCTTTTTTATATGTAAAATTAGCAGCCTCTTTCTCTTGAAACTTCTCTTCATTCTCTCCCTCTCTCTCGATTTTTCTCTCTCTCACAGTGACCTATGTCAATCGATGCTAACGCTTGTTCCATTCCCTCAATCAGGCATGGTTCTTGGGCCCTCAATTGATGTCCACACAGTTGCCTTCACCAATCTACACATGATGTCAATGCTAACATAGTCATCCTTGACTGAAGCCAATGCCGACGCCTCTCCTGTGGCACTCCTCTCTCTCTCTCTCTCTCTTTCTCTCCATCTCCCTCTTCCCTCACTCCCTCTTTCTCTCCATCATCTTCTCTATCTCCCCTAGTTCTCCTACTTTAGGGTTAGTGTTAGAGTTAGGGTTTCTCCCTCTCTCCCATCCTCTTCTCCTGATCTTTTGTCTTTGGTACACCAAAGCTCAATATGATATGTATCGGTTTCATTCCAAATCAGTCACCAGCCAGTATAAGGTTGGGTACGAGTTCAGTTGTTAACTGAAGACTTATATTGTGAAGGGTTTGGGTCTAAGAGAAGCAAACTTGGTTATTGTTTTATTTTAGAAGGATGCAAGAACAACTACGACAAGCAGTTTGGACCATGATTTTTTAAGTTCGTATTGTCTAGAAAGGTGCATTTTAACTTTTGGCGTCTAACTTTACAATCTTAGACTATTCTCAAGGTATCGCTAAAATATTGAGATGGTATTGCAATTTGAGGCTTTCCTACTGATGTATATGTTCCATATCAAAAATTGGCACAAGATTTTTTGTTGTAGGTTCTTGCAGTCACCAAAAATATGCTACAATTGTCTACTCCAAGGTTTGCCATATCAATCGATACTAGTGTATATCAACCACATTATACCAGTACCAAATCGGTACGCAATAGAGGGGGCGTACTGACACTTAGTACACTGAAATGGCTCCTGTATTCAATGTACTAATACTGTAATAGAATGGTAGCAGTATAGAGTCCACCATCGAGGTGGTGAACCTTGGACAACTCTAATTACTCTCATGGAAAATGCCAACTAAATTAGATGTTATTAGATGTAATAGCCGCTCACTCTGTAGTGACTGTGATTTTAGATACTAAAAGACATCCCAAAATCTGGGTTTTGGTAGTTATCAAACCCTAGTTGCCTATATACATTCATTTCTTTGTATAATTGGGTGAATGAATCCTGTTGATTAGGTTTAATTGAATGAGACTTAGGCTATTTTATTTGTTACTTATATGCTTTTATGTGAGGGCCTGTATGAATTATTTTTTTCTCTTTTGCAAATTGCATTGAGCTGTTTAGTTTGGTATTAGGTCTACTATTATGTGAAAGCTTCGTTTGGAGAATATTAGTGGCATGACTCTTGCCACTATGTGGTCTTGGGGAAGGTCAATTGCAGACTTACCCAATGTGCAAAGTTGTTTCCATGTTTTGAACCTGTGATACCCAGATCATAATGGAGCAACGTAATCATTGCACCAAGGACACCCTCTCTATTATTATTGTAATTTTTACATCTTTATTATAAATAGGAGGAGAGAGGCAGTTGGCCCTAACTTTTATGGTTGGTTCTTCCAGTTTTTTTCTCTCTTCTCTTCTCTTCTTCCTTTCCTCTTTCTTTTCTTTTGGTTTTGCTTATCTCTTATACAAAGCAATGATCACTGGAATCTTGTATCAGAGCGGTGATTCAGATCTTGGGTTCATCTTATGCTTTATTCTTTTCATTATCCTCATGTCTAATAGCAGAAAAAGAAAGACCCCTCTGTGCTGATCACAAATTAGAAGAAGCTCTAATTTTGAGTGCCTTTGTTGAAGGAACCAGGAAGAAGATTTCTGAAGGAATAGCTATGCAAATCTAGTTCAGATCTAGGATCCAGAGGGATTAACTGTGCAGATCTACTCTAGATCTAGACTGAGAGGAGGTCTTTTTAGATCTGATTGTGATCAGATATAGGCCAGGCTTCAGGCAAACCAATTCTAGGAAAAGAAAAGACGGTATTTCATGGTAGTTTGTGGAGATCAGATTGATATTGCAGATCTGGAATAGTCACTTGCAGCCACAAATCTGATTTTCGCTCTCTTGATCCATTCTTGATTTGAAGATGTCTTTGATTAATGAATCGGAAGTGAGTTCTAGAACTAGAGCACACTATAGCTTGGGTTTTTGTTTCAAAACCCTAATCAGATCATTTTCGCCATGAGATTAGGTGATTTTTTTAAAAGATTTGTCATGCTGGTTGGTACCATACTATACCAGGCATACAAAACCATATGGGTACATGGTACCGTACGATACTGACACTTATATGCCGAATCTTAATATATCGTACTATATACTGACACTATAATAGGATGGTATTGGTACCGGATCCGATACCGAGATAACAAACCTTAGATGATATAGCTGTCATGAAGGGGCTATGGCTGCCAAACTTTTTCTTACTGGCCCAGGGTTTTAGTGTATATCACATGTGATACCAAGAAGTCCAAGAAGATTAATAATAAGGGGTACCTTAAGTGGGAGGAAGAGAACACCCAGGTAATGTCTTGGTTGTTCAACTCCATGACATCCAAGATTTACAAGACTTGCTTTTCTATAGACAACATTCAAGGTATGGAGTAAAAGGAATTCTACTTATTCACAAAGAAAGAACATTGCCATGTTTTATCATCTCAAGCATTTTGGGAGGAATTAGATCATCATTCATTGCTGAGTTGGAGGATCTCACAGATGGTGAGCTAAATCGGAAATAGATTGAAGAGAGGACCTTTAAATTTTTGGCTGTTTTGAATAATGGGTTCGATGGGGTTAGAGGGTGGATTTTGACCAGAGAGGAGCAATCCAGTCTGAATCAGGTTTTTTTTTGGCTTGGTGAAGGGTGAAGAAAGGAGGGAGATGAGTCCTGATACTTATACTGCTGTCCCTAAACATTCTGCTGTACTTTTCCTCATCTTCCAAGGGAGATAAGAGAGCAAGCAAAAATAATAATGATGAAAGTCCCAATGAAGATTTACATTGCACTCAGTAGCTTGGGTGCAATGATAAGGTTAATCTTGCGTGACCAAGGTGCCCTGACTCTGAAAAATGAAAACAGCCTATCCACATGCAAAGGTAAGGCTACATACATCTAATCCTCCCCAGACCCAGCAACAATAGGAGGAGCCTCATGCACCGGGATGCCTTTTTTCCCCTATATCTTCCTTTTCTCCCTCTTACGAGTCAGACACTTGGATATGCTTCCGAAACTGATTCTCATATCCACGTCCATGTAAAATAACAATATCTTTTGGGAGCATGCAATTTAATCTACATCAACAACTTCCAAAAGACACTGTTTTGTACCTCACTTCAGAAGATTGTTTTTAATATACTACAGACTAAATTCAGCAATAAATCATTACCTTTTGTCATAGAAAATTACACATATATTATAAGCTAAATATTGGGAGGAATATGCCTTTTATAGCCATGCTTCTTCCTTGGTTTTTGAGATCATATCAAATGAAAGGGATCATCTTAATTTCTGTTGACTTCCAAGTTCCATGTATTGCAGTCCATGTCTGTTGAATAATATGATGATGATTATCAGATGCTGTCAGATTTGCAGCATGTCTATGGAGCTGACCAAAATCCCCACAATTTATTCATAAATTCATGTTTTGGGCATGTCTTCAGGTGGGATTATTATTCCCAGCAAGTGCCATTTGGCCACTCTTTTTACATGTGAAGGTGATAAGGTTAGGAATCTACTTGATCTGCTTCATTACATACATTATGCAACAACATATTCCTCATCTCATGAATATGTTTAAAATCATCTTAGTAAAAGCTTTTACTAGTGGACTACAAAATACATATTCTTCTCTAGAGCTGATCCTGTAGAGTTAAAATGATCACTGACTGCAGTTGGATTAGCTTTTCTAGCATAACGCATTCATGGAACGACCACTGATTTTTCATGACCGATGATGCCACAAGCTAGTCATGTGGCAATCTCAAAGGTCGAAAGTTTAATTTAGGATGCCATTAACAACATGCTGCAATATAAAGCTACCTCTTGGCTTAGTCTGGACACCAAGAATTTTCCACATTATTTTCTTAAAGGTTTCTGCTGCATCATTTAGTTCTCCTGTACAAGTTCTACAAGCCACCTTTACATCAGATTCTGTTTTGAGCAGTTTGTTTGGTTAAGTACCATAAAGTGATCCAGCATTTCTATATCCTACAAGTATAGCAACTTGATTTAATGTCTTCCGCAAAATCTGGTACATCCATTTCATTTTTACTAAGGTCTTGTTTAGTGTCATGATGGATTTATGGAGGCACACCACTATCGTCCCTTTCCTGGTGGTGTGGCCCCAGGAGGATGCTACCAATGTTTTGTTTAATTTTGTTACAAAAATCTCAGAGATGTTTTCATTTAATTAGTCATTGCTCGAGAATGTGGCCGTCAGTATCCATGTGAAAATCTAGATACCAGGCTAGTATCTGCTTCAAAATGTTCAAGCTAAGGATTGATTCTATCTAAAATTTAATGACTTAATTGAATTCTTAGTAAAAGTCTCAAAAATGTTTTGACTTCTTTCCTTATCATTGATTTCCCTCTAATCATTGTTATTTAGATTTTCTTTTTCTTGGCTGGGGATGTTGCTTTGTGTCCAGAAGATCTCAAGTTCTCTTGCATGGGTTTTCTGCCTGCCCACCTTCTGCTTCTCCTGAAGCAAATTCTGTTTCTTTGAGCCTTTAGGAATTACTCTTTGATGCTGGCACCGTTCTTATCAGGACATGAGTTTAATGCATATATTTTCATTTATTTATACAAAATGCGATGTCTGGATGAGCTATATATGTCAAAAACATTCAGATTTGTTATGTGTTTAGGGAGGAGGAAAGCCCAGAAGGTAGAATTCAGGTGAAGAGAAGTGTCATCACTTCCAAATCCATCTTTACTGTGTATGTTTATGCATGCTATGTAATAGATGGAGCAATTTACCTTCATGAATGTCGTTAAATGATCCAGAGCAATGCGGTTTTCTTCATTTTAATGGTGAACGAGCAAAGGCTTGCACAAAACAAGATTGATATCAGAGCCTTGTCATGTACACTTATGATGTTTTTGAAAACAACACATTGAGAGTTCTTATGTTGAGGTTAATTTCCAAATCGCGAAAAATTCACAGCTTGTGGAGCATGAAATTATGTAATGGTGGATAATGAGGACACATAATCGGACGATCAGCTGTTGAAGATGTAGACTGATGAGTCCATATCTCTTCATATTTTCTCTAGAATGAGAACTATATTGCATCCTTGCTGCATATGAAAAATAATATATCGGTATCAAGAAGAATAATAAATCCAATTGCCTACGCATTATATGTCCTTCCACTATAAGTCATGACTATGTTCAAACTATATCTATATGTTACTGGGATTCATTTTTATGCTCTGATATGATATCAGACTTTTCATAGGGAGATAACTGATAGCATCATGATGCAGGAGACTTGATGTCAGTTTTTGCAAGGATGTGTAATGCTGATCCATTAGGAATGCAATATGAATTAATTATTAGATAAAAGCATGGACTCGGCACTTTAACTGAAGAAGAAGTAGAGAACCATGTGGTGGATCATTAAAAAAAATTTGTTGGGTATAAAATATCCCTCCAGCCGAAGTTCATACCAGGAGTGACCCTCCGAGATTCTGCCGACGTCCAACCTTGGGCGACATATTTCCGAACCTCTCCGACGGTCGAGCTTCCACAATATTTTCAAGTTCTGCCGACAGATAAACTCCCACAGCTTCTTCCACAAGTATCGACCGGGTTCCCCCGACGGACGAACTCCTGCCGCATCTCCCAGGCTTCTCCGGCGATAAGCTTCTTCGGTTGTCCATCAGGCTGCTCCAAGTGCTCTTTGGATTCTACCATCGGCCGATCTCCTACAAGGGTCAACCGTTCTCCGGACCCCTTCCGAATCTTTTCCGACAGGATTCGATCGACTCCAATCCGAATTTCTTCCAGAACTACATCAGTTTGTCAGTGGCCGAACTTTTCCAACAGCAGATCTCCGCGACGGACGGGCTCCATCCAAGTTTCTACGGCGGTCGACCGCCTTCTTGGTTTCATCCGGGCTCCTACGGGAGCCGGACTTCTTCCCGAACTCCTACTGCAGGTAGACTTCGTCCGAGCTCCTACGGGAGCCGGACTTCAGCCCTGAGCTCCTATTACAGGTAGACCTCATCCGAATTCTTACAAGGGCCGGACTCCGAGTCCCCACCACAAGCGATCTACACCGAGCTTCTGCTACAAGCGATCTACTCCGAGCTTCTGCTACAAGCGATCTACTCCGAGCTACTACTACAAGCGTTCTACTTCGAATTTCTACTACGAGCGGTCCGCGTCGGATTTCTACTGTAAGCCTCCACCCAAGCTTCCCTTGTGAACGAATTCCTTCCGGACTTCTATTGCAGGCAGGCTTCGGTCGAGCTTCCTCAACGAATGATCCCCATCCGGACTTCTACGAAACCAGACTCCGACCGAACTTCTGTAGCAGACAGATTCCGGACGAACTCCTACGACGCGCGGGCTCCAACAACCGAACCCCTCCAGCGGGTAAACCTCTCTAGTGCCATCCGACATCCACTGCCGGTCGACCTTCTGTCGGATTCTGTGTGAAACTGAACTTCGTCTACAGAAAGCCCTGACCGAGCTTCTACAGCAGATGACCTTCGCCTGCAGTACTAGCGCCCAAGGCACCCAACGGTAGAAAGCTCGCAAGCAACATTCGAGCTCCTCTCAGACGGAGAGCTACCCCTCTCCACCAGACACCCCAACCGAGCTTCGACCGACAGGCCTGGACTCCCTGGCAGGCCACAGTAATGGCCGCGACTCTGCTCCACATCATATAACGGATCCCACGCGGCTCCATCATCCTCTGGCAAGTCACGACAACGGACATCACTCCACTCTCCACAACAGGCTCCACGTGGCAGGCCATGGCGATGGCCACGACTCCACTCCACTACTCTCCGTAACAAACTCCTCATGGCCTCGAACAGCCCACTATCGGGCGGTTACAGACGTCGCTGTCAATCTGTTACGCCCTCCGCCTATAAAAAGGGGATCCCCAGATATGTTATTCTCTAAGCTCTAATCTCTATTTAAAAACTCTGCTAAAATTTTCGTTCGAGCACTCCATTCTTGTTGAGGCAGAGAACTGACTTGAGCGTCGGAGGGTCTTGTCAGAGCACCTCCAACTCCGATTTAGACTTCCTTTGCAGGTTCCGGCGGCGACCATGACTCCCTCGACTCCAGCTTCTCCGACGTCGGTGGATTTTTGCATCAACAGGATTGGTGCTAGAAGGAGGACACTGTGTCTTCGCAGTACCTTTGTTCTTAAAGGAGCGCTCAACGGGACCACCTCCGATCATCTTCTCCGACATCTCCTCCTCCGGTTGCCTGCCTGATCTCCACCTGATGCCTCCCCGAAGGGCATCCACCAGGCGGTCAACGACCTCCGCGGTCAGATCTCAGCGAGCTCCACAAGCCCCGGCCTCATCTCCGATTTCCAGGCTCCTTCTCCTCCGGCGACGGCAGTCGGCATGGAGCAGTTTGACCTGCTGGTTCAATAGGTCAGGGGCCTCACCGAAGCAGTGCAGACCATACAGCAGCAGCCGCAGGCATTGGTGCGGTTGGAAAGAGCGTCGTCGAAGTTTCAGTTTCAGAATTCGACGATCGGGCGGGCCACATGGGCCAGCCGCCCTGTCTTTCCCAGAAAAGAAAAACAGAAGGCGGAGAGTCCTCCGCCGATCATGATTCAACCCCCGGAGAGTCCCTGCCTCCGCTCCACCAGAAGATCCTCGAGGCCCGCAATCGAGAGGACCTCCTGAATCAGAGATTCCAAAAGATGAACTAGCGAATCGAAGAGCTCCGCCGCGCTCCCACTGCTTATGGTGAGGACATCTGCACTGACCCTCCTTTCTCTCAAATGATCATGCAGGAACTAATCCCGTCGAACTTCAAGCTTCCCCAATTCGAGAGCTACGACGGGACCTCGAACCTGGTCGACCACTTGGAGGCCTTCCGGACTATGATGCTGCTCCATGGCGCGCCAGACGCCATCTTGTGTCGAGCTTTCCCGTCTACCTTGAAGGGAGCAGCAAGGAATTGATACTCGGCACTGAGGTCGGGTACAATCTTCTCCTTTGATCAGATGAGTTACCAGTTCATGGCTCATTTCGTCAGCAGCCGACGTCCCTGGCGAGGTTCGAAGTCCCTCATCAACATCAAGCAAAAGGAGGGAGAATCCATCCGAGCTTACGTCAATCGCTTCAACGCCGTCGCTCTGGAGGTCCGAAACCTGGACCAATCGGTTGCAATGGCCACCTTAAAGAGCGGCCTTCAAAAAAATGACCTCCTCTTCACCCTAAAAAAGAAATATCCCAGAGATTTGCTGATCTGCTGGCTCGGACCGAAGGATATGCCCGAGCGGAGGAAGCCTTCAAGTTGAAGGATGAGGAAGCTGCGAAGGAGCGACAGGCGGGCGACTCCAGCAAGCCCGCAGTTGAAAGAGGGCCGAGTGAAGCTCGGCCACGTTCTCGGACTCCTCCCAGGCACAAGCGCGCCCAGACTCCTCCCCGAGTATGCAGACAGAGAAGCCCGGACCGCAGGATTCGGCGGGGCTCTCTCCCAGGAAGATTCCGCAGCTATGCCCCCCTCAATGCATCGAAAATCCAGGTGCTGATGGAGGTCAGGGAGCAGCTCCCAAGGTCGGAAAGGATGCGCACACACCCCGGAAAGCACAATCCTAACAAGTTCTGCCTCTACCATCGTGACCACGGCTATGACACAGAGAAATGCATTCAACTCCTAGACGAGATCGAGGAGCTCATCAGACGAGGTCGGCTCGACAGGTTCATTCGACGCTGGCCTGAGGGTAGAGAGGATCAGCCAAGGGCCTTGCCACAACCTGAGCCGTCGAGGAGGGAAGAACAGCCCAGAGATCGGCCTCCAATTGGGATCATCAGCTCCATCTCTGGAGGACCTCGACGGAGAGCAGACCTTCTACGACCATGGGATTTGAAAAACCTGTAAATGTATTACTAACGACTTTGCTTTAAATCAAGATTCCTTTCAGATTTGCATATCTTTCCCTTTTGGCATGGACCCGTAACGATAGGGGATAACCCTTTCAGACAACGAAAACAAAACCATGTTAGGAATAGGAGGAGAACCTTGTCCTAACATGGGCAAAGTTGAAAGTCCGGTTATTTTAAGATCGGACGGAGGGAGAGGCCCATATAATGACCATTATGTGCCCCCACAGTCCTATTAGGGACAGGAGAAGAACCTTGTCCTAACATGGGCAAAGCTGAAAGTCTGGTTATTTTAAGACCGGACGGGGGGAGAGGCCCATATAACGGTCCTTATGTGCCCCCACAGCCCTGTTAGGGACAGGAGGAGAACCTCGCCCTAACATGAGCAAAGTCGAAGGCCTGGTTCTCTTTAGACCGGATGGGGGAGAGGCCCTACAACGCCCTTATGTGCCCCCACAGCCCTGTTATGGACAGGAGGAGAACCTCGTCCTAACATGAGTAAAGTCGAAGGTCCGGTTCTCCTTAGATCGGATGGGGGGAGAGGCCCTACAATGCCCTTATGTGCCCCCATAGTCCTGTTAGGGATAGAGGAGAACCTCGCCCTAACATGAGCAAAGTCGAAGGCCCGATTCTCCTTAGACCGGATGGGGGGAGAGGCCCTGCAACGCCTATATGTGCCCCCACAGCCCTGTTAGGGACAGGAAGAGAACCTCGCCCTAACATGAGCAAAGTCGAAAGCCCAGTTACTTTTAGACCGAATGGGGGAAGAGGTCCTGCAATGCCCATATATGCCCCCACAGTCCTGTCAGGAACAGGAGGAGAACCTCGTCCTAACCTGAGCTAAAAATGACTACATCAGGGATAGGAGGAGAATCTCGTCCTGACGCCAACTAAGATTCGATCATTCAAGATCTAATAAGAAAAAAAGAGAACCTTCTCGATGGCCCCTCTACGCTCCCGCGACCCCGTAAAAAATTGGGGAGAACCCTTACTTAAAAAGAGGAGGGAGATGTGAAGGAAAAGCGATGGACTACATCAGTGAAAAATGGAAGCTAAACTATATCAAAGATACAGGGGACCTCGTCTCAGCGAGGACGGAGATTCTTATCAAAAATCTCCAGTCTCCAAGAGGGCTCTTAACATAGGCCAAGGATAAGACGACTTCCTCAAGGCGACGAGAAGTTCAGACTCCCGAGCTCGAACTCCGAAAGGAAGCATCAAACTCGAGTGGCCCCGGACAAATCTGCGGCCATAAACAAAAGGGACAGGTCAATGCGACGACGATTGGGTACCTTCGAATGACATCGATATCGAGCAAGGCAAAAACCAAAAGAAGTTCGGTAAACGATAACTCAACACATGAGTAGAAGAGGTAATGAAAAATTTCTTTTCATTTTATTAATTAAGTATGCATTACAAAATCCTAAAGACCGAAAAAGAAAGATGACAAGAAAAGCAAGCCAATGTGGCGACGACCAGGAACCTTCAGACAACATCGACATCGAACGAGACAAAGAAAAAAAAATAAATAAAAGAAGTTCGGCAGACGACAATTTGACGCAAAGTGCGGACAAGGTAACAAAAAATCTCTTTTTCATTTTTGATTAACAAGGTATACGTTACAAAGTCCTGAAGGCTAAGGAAAGAAGAACAATACTACAAGACCTTAAAAGAATACATTAGAGATCGCTTCAAGCTTTCGACTTCTCCTTACAGTTCCATCTTTTTCAGCAGTATTTCCCAGTATGTAGGATGAACCCATCGACTCTCACCCTCCGCCTCGTTTCGCCCCATTGCCGAAACCCTAACCCTAAGGGGAAAAGGGGGGATAGAACTCAAGGGGCGGCGGCGGCGACGGCGGTGGCAATGACGACCAGCATAAAAAAGAACCGGAAGTACCTCGGAGGCCGTGGTAACGTCGAAGGCATGCACCACCACCATGTTCTCTCCGACAATTACCATCCTAGGTACTTCGACGAGGTCAGCATGCGCTACTTCCACCGCCCCCACAACAAGTTCTACTGTTCCGCTGTCAGCGCCGACCGCCTCTGGTCCCTCGACCCCGACGACGTTAAGAAGCCTGCCACAGCTTATGACGGCAACTCTACCCCCTTGACCGATGTCGTCCCGTTCAACTACAAAATTCTCGGGCAGAATGCACTCACCAGCCAGTTTCGTTATTAAATCCCTGTTGTTAAAAGAATTCTCCCTCGAGTCTCCTTCGAAGCTGTGGGAGCCTTCAGTGGCAGCTCGACAGCCGCTGAACTTGCGGGCCACTGTTTTCCTTCTCCTCCTCCTCTCGATCCGTAGCATCCCCTCGAGACGGACCTCCGGGGCAGAAGCCCCGGCAGGAGAACTCCTCGAAAGGGCTCGGAGGACTGAAGGCTCGGTGTCGTAAGGGACGTCGACGGCGAAGGCTGCCCGGGCAACTCCTACGTCCGTGCCTACAACAAGAGAAAAGAAAGAAGGAAATCCCGAAAGATCGGGAAAGATTGCAAATAAACCCTCGGAAGCTGAACAAATAAAGAAAGAAGAGGAAGGAACAACAGCAATGACAAGAGAAGTTTCGGGACCAACTTAGATTGGCCCGACGTAGGCGGGGAGCCGACGGAGATGGCGGGGATTGACGCAAAGAACGCTTAGGGTCGAAAAGGGCACTGATGGGCGGCAGAACTCTCAGATAGAAGAAAGGCGCCAACAGGACTTTCAGGTAGAATGAAACTCCCGGAGAAAGAAGGACGGGTTTAAATAGACCTTGGGATCCGGCACTATAATGATCGCGGATCTCCCCAGGCCGACCCATGTTCGCCACATGTCCCACTCGCCACAGCAGGCGGCTAAAAGCAGCTGACAGCTGGCAAGACCATTATTGCATCGTACCTAGAGCAACGATCCAGCGAGAATTTTGAAAAGTCTCTTCAGATCGTTTCGATTTGAAAAGACTCCAGCATGCACGCATTAAATGCCAGGATATCTGAGGGCGATCACGTGCAGAATTTAAGGGGGTAACTTCGGCTGTAAAAATTTTTCTATACTTCCTTCATTCGATCGACTCCAATCCGAATTTCTTTCAGAACTATGTCAGTTCGTCAGTGGCCGAACTTTTCCAACAGCAGATCTCCGTGACGGACGGGCTCCATCCAAGTTTCTACGACGGTTGATCGCCTTCTGGGTTTCATCCGGGCTCCTACGAGAGTCGGACTTCTTCCCTGAACTCCTACTGCAGGCAGACTTCATCCGAGCTCCTACGGGAGCCGGACTTCAGCCCTGAGCTCCCATTGCAGGTAGATCTCATCCGAATTCTTACAAGGGCCGGACTCCAAGCCCCCACCACAAGCGATCTACACCGAGCTTCTGCTACAAGCGATCTACTCCGAGCTTCTGCTACAAGCGATCTACTCTGAGCTACTACTACAAGCGGTCTATTTTGAATTTCTACTACGAGCGGTCCGCGTTGGATTTCTACTGTAAACCTCCATCCGAGCTTCTCTTGTGAACGAATTCCTTCCGGACTTCTATTGCAGGTAGGCTTCGGCCGAGCTTCCTCAACGAATGATCTCCATCCGGACTTCTACGGGAACCAGACTCCGACCGAACTTCTGTAGCGGATAGATTCCGGACGAACTCCTACGACGCACGGGCTCCAACAGCCGAACCCCTCCAGCGGGTGAACCTCTCTAGCGCCATCCGACATCCACTGTCGGTCGACCTTCTGTCGGATTCTGCGTGAAACTGAACCTCGTCCATAGAAAGCCCCTGACCGAGCTTCTGCAGCAGATGACCTTCGCCTGCAGTACTAGCGCCCAAGGCACCCAACAGTAGAAATCTCGCCAGCAACATCCGAGCTCCTCTCAGACAGAGAGCTACCCCTCTCCACCAGACACCCCAACCGAGCTTCGGTTGACAGGTCTGGTCTCCCTGGCAAGCCACAGTAATGGCCGTGACTCTGCTCCACTTCCTATAACGAATCCCACGTGGCTCCATCATGCTCTGGCAAGTCACGACAATGGACATCACTCCACTCTCCACAACAGGCTCCACGTGGTAGGCCACGGCGATGGCCACGACTCCACTCCACTACTCTCTGTAACAAACTCCTCATGACCCCGAACGGTCCACTATCGGGCAGTTACAGACGTCGCTGTCAATCTGTTACGTCCTCCGCCTATAAAAAGGAGACCTCCAGATATGTTATTCTCTAAGTTCTAATCTCTATCTAAAAACTCTGTAAAATTTTCGTTCGAGCACTCCATTCTTGTTGAAGCAGAGAACTGACTTGAGCGTCGGAGGGTCTTGTCGGAGCACCCCCAACTGCGGTTTAGACTTCCTTTGCAGGTTCCGACGGTGACCGTGACTCCCTCGACTCCAGCTTTTCCGACGCTCACGGATTTTTGCATCAACAAAATCTATAAGTGATTTTTTTTCCACGTATATACATACATACACTCTTCATCTACTTTCTCTATTTGTCTAGTAATTTCAAGAGAAAATAGTATTAGATGGACCACTCTATAGAACCAGTCTAGTGACATAATAAATCACATCATAATTGCATAGTTAATATCAAGTTTGTAAATCTAATCAATATTATGCTGCAAGAAAAATATGACTCATCACATTCTATGTGAGCTATTTAAAGTGGTTCAATATGGGATATCATATGTCTCGTAATTTCATAAAGCGAGCCATTTATAATTATTGTATCCCCTTGTTTAGCTACTCCTAGTGTATAATGATTTCTTTTCAATGCTACTATTATTGAGACGGTAGTGACAATATATAAAAAATTGAAAATATTATATAAGTGTTTTCTTCTTGTAGAGAATCATACAAGTTGTTCTTCAGGACATATTTTATAGAAATTGTTCAAAATAGCCCATCTAGCATTGTCGTATCCATCTATCCTTTGAATTCTTAGTGTGGTTACTTTTTAGCATGTCCCTACCATCGAAATAACAATGGCAATACATAAAAATAAAAATAATAAATATATGCAGCTGAAAAATGTGATAGATCATGTTCTATAGAGTTACATAAAATGTTTTAATAAGGTATACCATGAATCTCATAGTAACATGAAGTAGCCCATCTATAATTGTTCTATCCACTTGTTTACCCATTCCTAATGTACAAAGATCTTTATAAAAGTCTTTTTAACATCGTTGTTGTTGGGTATAAAATACCCCCCCAGTCGAAGTTCGTACCAGGAGTGACCCTCTCGAGACTCTGCCGACGTCCAACCTTGGGCGACATATTTTCGAACCTTTCCGACGGTCGAGCTTCCGCAATATTCTCAAGTTCTGCCGACGGATAAACTCCCACAGCTTCTTCCACAAGTGTCGACTGGATTCCCCTGACGGACGAACTCCTGCCGCATCTCCCGGGCTTCTCCGGCGATAAGCTTCTTCGGTTGTCCATCAGGCTGCTCCAAGTGCTCTCTGGATTCTACCATCGGCCGATCTTCTATAAGGGTCAACCATTCTCCGGACCCCTTCCGGATCTTTTCTGACAGGATTTGATCGACTCCAATCCGAATTTCTTCCAGAACTATGTCAGTTCGTCAGTGGCTGAACTTTCCAAGCAGCAGATCTCCGCGACGGACGGGCTCCATCAAGTTTCTACAGCGGTCGACTGCCTTCTGGGTTTCATCCGGGCTCCTACGGGAGCCGGACTTCTTCCTGAACTCCTACTGCAGGTAGACTTCGTCCGAGCTCCTACGGGAGCCGGACTTCAGTCCTGAGCTCCCATTGCAGGTAGACCTCATCCGAATTCTTACAAGGGTCGGACTCCGAGCCCCCATCATAAGCGATCTACACCGAGCTTCTGCTACAAGCGATCTACACCGAGCTTCTGCTACAAGCGATCTACTCCGAGCTACTACTACAAGCGGTCTACTTCGAATTTCTACTACGAACGGTTCGCATTGGATTTCTACTGTAAGCCTCCACCCGAGCTTCCCTTGTGAACGAATTCCTTCCGGACTTCTATTGCAGGCAGGCTTCGGCTGAGCTTCAACGAATGATCCCTATCTGGACTTCTACGGGAACCAGACTCTGACCGAACTTCTGTAGCGGACAGATTTCGGACGAACTCCTACGACGCGCGGGCTCCAGCAGCCGAACCCCTCCAGCGGGTGAACCTCTCTAGCGCCATCTGACATCCACTGCCGGTCGATCTTCTATCGGATTCTGTGTGAAACTGAACTTCATCCACAGAAAGCCCCTGACCGAGCTTCTACAGCAGATGACCTTCGCCTGCAGTACTAGCGCCCAAGGCATCCAACGGTAGAAAGCTCGCCAGCAACATCCGAGCCCTCTCAAATGGAGAGCTACCCCTCTCCACCAGACACCCCAATCGAGCTTCGGTCGACAGGCCTGGACTCCCTGGCAGGCCACAGTAATGGCCGCGACTCTGCTCCACTTCCTATAACGGATCCCACGCGGCTCCATCATGCTCTGGCAAGTCACGACAACGGACATCACTCCACTCTCCACAACAGGCTCCACGTGGCAGGCCACGGCGATGGCCACGACTCCACTCCACTACTCTCCGTAACAAAATCCTCATGGCTCCGAACGGCCCACTACCGGGCGGTTACAAACGTCGCTGTTAATCTGTTACGCCCTCCGCCTATAAAAAGAGGACCCCCAGATATGTTAATCTCTAAGCTCTAATCTCTATCTAAAAATTTTGCTAAAATTTTCGTTCGAGCACTCCATTCTTGTTGAGGCAGAGAACTGACTTGAGCGTCGGAGGGTCTTGCCGGAGCACCCCCAACTCCGGTTTAGACTTCCTTTGCAGGTCCCGACGGCGACCGTAACTCCCTCGACTCCAGCTTCTTCGATGCCGGTGGATTTTTGCATCAACAGGATTGGTGCTAGAGGAAGGGGGCTGTGTCTTCGCAGTACCCTTGTTCTTAAAGGAGCGCTCAATGGGACCACCTCCGATCATCTTCTCCGACATCTCCTCCTCCGGTTGCCTACCTGATCTCCACCTGATGCCTCCCCGAAGGGCATCCACCAGACGGTCAACGGCCTCCGCGGACAGATCTCAACGAGCTCCACAAGCCCCGGCCTCATCTCCGATTTTTCAGGCTCCTCCTCTGGCGACGGCAGTCGGCATGGAGCAGTTTGACCTGCTGGTTCAACAGGTCAGGGGCCTCACCGAAGCAGTGCAGGCCATGCAGCAGCAGCCGCAGGCATCGGTGTGGCTGGAAAGAGCGTTGCCGGAGTTCCAGAATCTGATGATCGGGTGGGCCACATGGGCCAGCCGCCCTGTCTTTCCCAGAAAAGAAAAACAGAAGGCGGAGAGTCCTCCGTCCGATCATGATTCAACCCCCGGAGAGTCCCTGCCTCCGCTCTACCAGAAGACCCTCGAGGCCCGCAATCGAGAGGACCTCCTGGATCAAAAATTCCAGGAGATGAACCGGTGAATTGAAGAGCTCCGCCGCGCTCCCACTGCTTACGGTGAGGACATCTGCACTGACCTTCTTTTCTCTCAAATGATCATGCAGGAACCAATCCCGCCGAACTTCAAGCTCCCCCAATTCGAGAGCTACGATGGGACCTCGACCCGATCGACCACCTGGAGGCCTTCCGGACCATGATGCTGCTCCATGGCGCACCAGACGCCATCTTGTGTCGAGCTTTTCCATCTACCTTGAAGGGAGCAGCAAGAATTGGTACTCGGCACTGAGGTCGGGTACAATCTTCTCCTTTGACTAGATGAGTCACCAGTTCGTGGCTCATTTCGTCAGCAGCCGGCGTCCCCGGCGAGGTTCGGAGTCCCTCATCAACATCAAGCAAAAGGAGGGAGAATCCATCCGAGCTTACGTCAACCGCTTCAACGCCGCCGCCCTGGAGGTCTGAAACCTGGACCAATCGGTTGCAATAGCCGCCTTAAAGAGCGGCCTTCAAAAGAATGACCTCCTCTTCTCCCTAGAAAGAAGTATCCCAAAGACTTTGTCGATCTGTTGGCTCGGGCCGAAGGATATGCCCGAGCGGAGGAAGCCTTCAAGCTGAAGGACGAGGAAGCTACGAAGGAGCGGCAGGCAGGTGACTCCAGCAAGCCCACAGTTGAAAGAGGGCCGAGTGAACTCGGCCACGTTCTCGGACTCCTCCCGGGCACAAGCACGCCCAGACTCCTCCTCGAGCATGCAGGTAGAGAAGTCCGGACCGCAGGGTTCGGTGGGGCTCTCCCCCAGGAAGATTCCGCAGCTATGCCCCCCTCAATGCATCGAAAATTCAGGTGCTGATGGAGGTCAGGGAGCAGCTCCCAAGGTCGGAAAGGATGCGCACACATCCCGAAAAGCATAATCCTAACAAGTTCTGCCTCTACCATCGTGACCATGGCCACGACGCAGAGGAATGCATTCAACTCTGAGACGAGATCGAGGAGCTCATCAGACGAGGTCGGCTCGACAGGTTCATTCGACGCCGGCCTGAGGGTAGAGAGGATCGGCCAAGGTCCTGCCACAACCTGAGCTGCCGAGGAGGGAAGAGCAGCCCGGAGATCGGTCTTCAATTGGGATCATCAGCTCCATCTCTGGAGGACCTCGACGGGGAGCAGACCTTCTACGATCATGGGATTTGAAAAATCTGTAAATGTATTACTAACGACTTTGCTTTAAATCAAGATTCCTTTCAGATTTGCATATCTTTTCCTTTTAGCATGGACCCGTAACGACAGGGGATAACCCCTTCAGACAATGAAAACAAAGCCATGTTCGGAACAGGAGGAGAACCTTATCCTAACATGGGCAAAGTTGAAAGTTCGGTTATTTTAAGACCGGACGGGGGGAGAGGCCCTACAATGCCCTTATGTGCCCCCACAGCCCTGTTAGGGACAGGAGGAGAACCTTGCCCTAACAATGAGCAAAATCGAAGGCCCGGCTCTCCTTAGATCGGATGGGGGGAGAGGCCCTACAATGCCCTTATGTGCCCCCACAGCCCTGTTAGGGACAGGAGGAGACCTCGTCCTAACATGAGCAAAGTCGAAGGCCTGATTCTCCTTAGACCGGATGGGGAGAGAGGCCCTGCAACGCCCATATGTGCCCCCACAGCCCTGTTAGGGACAGGAGGAGAACCTCACCCTAACATGAGTAAAGTCGAAGGCCCGGTTACTTTTAGACCGGATGGGGGGAGAGGCCCTGCAACGCCCATATGTGCCCCCACAGCCCTGTTAGGAACAGGAGGAGAACCTCATCCTAACCTGAGCTGAAAATGACTACATCAGGGATAAGAGGAGAACCTCGTCCTGACGCCAACTAAGATCCGGTCATTCAATATCTGATAAGAAAAAAAGAGAACCTTCTCGACGGCCTGTCTATGCTCCCACGACCCCGTAAAAAATTGGGGAGAACCCTTACTTAAAAAGAGGAGGGGATGCGAAGGAAAAGCGACGGACTATACCAGTGAAAAATGAAAGCTAAACTATATCAAAGATACAGAGGACCTCGTCTCAGCGAGGATGGGGATTCTTATAAAAAATCTCCAGTCTCCAAGAGGGCTCTCAACAGAGGCCAAGGATAAGACGGCTTCCTCAAGGCGACAAGAAGTTCAGACCCCCGAGCTCGAACTCCGAAAGGAAGCGTCAAACTCGAGTGGCTCCGGACAAATCTGTGGCCATAAACAAAAGGGACAGGTCAATGCGACGACGATTGAGTACCTTCAAATGACATCGATATCGAGCAAGGCAAAAATCGAAAGAAGTTTGGCAAACGACAACTCAACACATGAGTAGAAGAGGTAATAAAATTTTTTTTTCATTTCATTAATTAAGTATGCATTACAAAGCCCTCAAGGTCAAAAAGAAAGATGACAAGAAAAGCAAACCAACGTGGCGACGATCAGGAACCTTCAGACAACATCGACATCGAACGAGATAAAGAAAAAAAATAAATAAAAAAAGTTCGACGGACGACAATTTGATGCAAAGTGTGGACAAGGTAACAAAAAATCTCCTTTTCATTTTTGATTAACAAGGTATACGTTACAAAGCCCTGAAGGCCAAGGAAAGAAGAACAATACTACAAGACCTGAAAAGAATACATTAGAGATCGCTTCAAGCTTTCGACTTCTCTTCCAGTTTCATCTTTCTCAGCAGTATTTCTCAGTACGTAGGATGAACCCATCGACTCTCACCCTCCGCCTCATTCCACCCCATTGCGAAATCCTAACCCTAAGGGGAAAAGGGGGGGATAGAACTCAAGGGGCGGCGGCGGCGACGGCGGCGGCAACGACAACCTGCATCAAGAAGAATCAAAAGTACCTCGGAGGCCGCGGTAACGCCGGAGGCATGCACCACCACCATGTTCTCTCCGACAATTACCATCCTAGGTACTTCGATGAGGTCAGCATGCGCTACTTCCACCGCCCCCGCAACAAGTTCTACTGTTCCACCGTCAACGCCGACCGCCTCTGGTCCCTCGACCCCGACGACGTTAAGAAGCCCGCCACAGCTTATGACGGCAACTCTATCCCCTTGACCGGTGTCGCCCCGTTCAACTACTTCAAAATTCTCGGGCAGGACGCACTCACCGGCCAGTTCCGTTATTAAATCTCTGTTGTTAAAGGAATTCTCCCTCGAGTCCCCTTCGAAGCTGTGGGAGCCTTCAGTGGTAGCTCGACAGCCGCTGAACTTGCGGGCCACTGTTTCTCTTCTCCTCCTCCTCTCGATCCATAGCATCCCCTCGAGACGGACCTCCGGGGCAGAAGCCCCGGTGGGAGAACTCCTCGAAAGGGCTCGGAGGACTGAAGGCTCGATGTCGTAAGGGACGTCGACGGCGAGGGCCGCCCGAGCAACTCCTACGTCCGTGCCTGCAACAAGAGAAAAGAAAGAAGGAAATCCGAAAGATCGGGAAAGATTGCGAATAAACCCTCGGAAGCTGAACAAACAAAGCAAGAAGAGGAAGGAACAACAGCAATGACAAGAGAAGTTTCGGGACCAACCTAGATTGGCCCGATGTAGGTGGGGAGCCGGTGGAGATGGCGGGGATTGACGCAAAGAACGCTTAGAGTCGAAAAGGGCACCGATGGGCGGTAGAACTCTCAGATAGAAGAAAGGCGCCAACAGGACTTTCAGGCAGAATGAAACTCCTGGAGGAAGAAGGGCAGGTTTAAATAGACCTTGGGATCCGACGCTATAATGATCGCGGATCTCCCCAGGCCGACCCATGTTCGCCACGTGTCCACTCGCCACAGCAGACGGCTAAAAGCGGCTGACAGCTGGCAAGGCCATTATTGCGCCGTACATAGAGCAGCACTCCAGCGAAAATTTCGAAAAGTCTCTTCGGATCATCCCGATTTGAAAAGACTCCGGCATGCGCGCATTAAATGCCAGGATATCTGAGGGCGGTCACGTGCAGAATTCAAGGGGGCAACTTCGACTGTAAAAATTTCTCTATACTTCATTCGAAACTCGAACTCGGAAGTAGGGAGACTGGTGTTGGGTATAAAATACCTCCCCAGCCGAAGTTCGTACCAGAAGTGACCCTCTCGGGACTCTGCCGACGTCCAACCTTGGGCGACATATTTTCAAACCTCTCCGACGGTCGAGCTTCCGCAATATTCCCAAGTTCTGCCGACGGATAAACTCCCACTGCTTCTTCCACAAGTGTCGATCGGGTTTCCCCGACGGACGAACTCCTGCCGCATCTTCCGGACTTTTCCGACGATAAGCTTCTTCGGTTGTCCATCAGGCTGCTCCAAGTGCTCTCTGGATTCTACCATCAGCCGATCTCCTACAAGGGTCAACCGTTCTCCGGACCCCTTCCGGATCTTTTCCGACAGGATTCGATCGACTCCAATCCGAATTTCTTCCAGAACTACGTCAGTTCGTCAGTGGCCGAACTTTCCCAACAGCAGATCTCCGCGATGGATGGGCTCCATCCAAGTTTCTATGACGGTCGACCACCTTCTGGGTTTCATCCGGGCTCCTATGGGAGCCGGACTTCTTCCCCGAACTCCTACTGCAGGTAGACTTCGTCCGAGCTCCTACGGGAGTCGGACTTCAGTCCTGAGCTCCCATTGCAGGTAGACCTCATCCGAATTCTTACAAGGGCCGGACTCCGAGCCCCCACCACAAGCGATCTACTCCGAGCTTCTGCTACAAGCGATCTATCTACTCCGAGCTTCTGCTACAAGCGATCTACTCCGAGCTTCTGCTACAAGCGATCTACTCCGAGCTATTGCTATAAGCTATCTACTTCGAATTTCTACTACGAGCGGTCCGCGTCGGATTTCTATTGTAAGCCTCCACCCGAGCTTCCCTTGTGAACGAATTCCTTCCGGACTTCTATTGCAGGCAAGCTTCGGCCGAGCTTCCTCAACGAATGATCCCCATCCGGACTTCTACGGGAACCAGACTCCGACCGAACTTCTGTAGCGGACAGATTCCGGACGAACTCCTATGACACGCGGGCTCCAGCAGCCGAACCCCTCCAGTGGGTGAACCTCTCTAGCGCCATCCGACATCCACTGTTGGTCGACCTTCTGTCAGATTCTGCGTGAAACTGAACTTCATCCACAGAAAGCCCCTGACCGAGCTTCTATAGCAGATGACCTTCACCTGCAGTACTAGCGCCCAAGGCACCCAATGGTAGAAAGCTCGCCAGCAACATCCGAGCTCCTCTCAGACGGAGAGCTACTCCTCTCCACCAGACACCCCAACCGAGCTTCGACCGACAGGCCTGGACTCCCTGGCAGGCCACAGTAATGGCCGTGACTCTGCTCCACATCATATAACGGATCCCACGTGGCTCCATCATGCTCTGGCAAGTCACGACAACGAACATCACTCCACTCTCCACAACAGGCTCCACGTGGCAGGCCACGGCGATGGCCACGACTCCACTTCACTACTCTCCGTAACAAACTCCTCATGGTCCCGAACGATCCACTACCGGGCGATTACAGACGTCGCTGTCAATCTGTTACGCCCTCCGCCTATAAAAAGGGGGCCCCCAGATATGTTATTCGCTAAGCTCTAATCTCTATCTAAAAACTCTGCTAAAATTTTCGTTCGAACACTCCATTCTTGTTGAGGCAAAGAACTGACTTGAGCGTCAGAGGGTTTTGCCGGAGCACCCCCAACTCCGGTTTAGACTTCCTTTGCAGGTCCCGGTGGCGACCGTGACTCCCTCGACTCCAACTTCTCTGACGTCGGTGGATTTTTGCATCAACAGTTGCTATCACTGAAATGACAATGATAATGCTTAAAAAATTGAAAGTGATAAATCACTTTATTAAAAATATTTAAATATTTTTATAATATAATTAATATCATATCGATAAAATATATGTATATTATATAAGTTTTTTTTCCTCGAAAATCACTTAGAGTGGTTTGATATGACAAAATCTCATATTAGTTGTTCAAAGCGATCTGTCTAACATTACTTAATCTATCTTTTATTCAAACCCGTGTACAGTAATTTTTTCGCATGTCTATACGACTGAAATAATAATGGCAACGGTAAAACATAATAAATCACTTATTTATATATTATTTTTATAAATCTAATTGTTATAACCGAAAACATAAATGTTGCATGAATAATCCAAAAAATATATAATATATTGTATAAAAGTAGTTGAACGTGGTCCACCCTCTGTTGCTCTAGCCAACGATCTTTCTGTTCTTGTGTATAATAAGTTATTTAAACAAAAAGAAGTATAATAATTTTTTTTGTTTCTTTTTTGATAACCATTCTCCTTGTCAAAACTGAAAAAAAAAAAAAAAAGAAAAAAAAGGGGCAGCGCATGAGAACTTGATCAGAGGTCGAGGCCACGTGCACCCAACGGCGCGGGTGCAGTAGGCGGTGGCGTTAACCATCACATAATGATGAGCGGAAACCACCTCGCTAAACTCGCCCCGAGGGCAACTCAAAAAAAGAAAAAAAAAAACTCTCCCCGAGGGATCTCCGCTCGTTGTTTGGAAGAAGAAAAGAAGCCGCCCGCCTCTCAAATCAAAAAAAAAAAAAAAGTCCAGCGGAAAAAGCCCAAGCGCGGGATGGCGGATATCCAGCGTCATCCATTTCTGGGGTATTTCCTCTTCTTTTCTCCGGTTTTTTCCTTCACTTGCTCCCATCTTCTCCATTTTTGTCGCTTGGGCCTCTCTTTCTTTCTTCTTTTTTTTTTTTTGTTGTTTATTTTGTGCTTAATCAATCCAACCTCACGATATCTGTCCTGCTACCTTTCCTTTTGAATGTGAAGGATTTTAGTTGGAGTTTTGTTACTTGAAATGGCCTAAGAAATGAGGCTAGATGCATATTATATTTGATCTTCGATAGCTACGGGGTAGTGTTGTTTGTTTGATGTCCAGGATCAAGTTAGATTAAAGTTTGAAATTTGTACCAAAGTATTCTCCTTAAAAGTGTGGCTGTTTATGGAAAAAAAGTGCAGCAAAAGGAAGGGAAGAAAGGTCTGGATATTCGAGATTTATTTATTTTTACTTGGTTCACCCAAAATCGGGCTACATTTTTTATCTGAAATAACTGAGAGATCTACTAGAGGCAAGGGTGCAAATGCCAGATGTGTTCCAGTCTTTGATCTAATAGAACAGAATTATCCCGCTCCCTTGAAAGAAAAACCCTTTCTCTGATAAAGATTGCAAGATATAAACAAGAGATTACTTGTAAAGATATAAAAGTAATGTCCCAAGAAGCATATATGTTTTGTTACCATAGCTTCTTCTTCCTAAACCTCTATATCTCAAACAAATGCTCTTGCTTTCTTGTGTATAGAAATCCCTAAGACTCTGTTTGGTTGCTGAGGAGGTGAAAATCCAAAAAAGGTTTATTAAGTAGGAACTACTTTCCCCCTTGTTCCATAGTAGAAAGAAAATTCAAGAAGAGAAAATGAGAGAGAAAATAAAGGGTCAAAATTGAATCTAACAAGTCTAAACTTTTTCTTCTGAAAAGGATAGTGATTGTGAGAAAAATAAAATAAAAGGCAATTGGCTTTATATAAGATTATCAGATGTTAGCCCCTTTCTCAACGATTTGCTATATAATTCTTTTTACTTAAACTGGACATGGGAAAATGCTCAACCTTCTTTTCTTCCACTGTTTTTTTCCCTTTTCTTTTGTTTTCTTGGCAACTAAATTGCCTTAAAACCCAAGCCTTCGGTCGTAACTCCAAATACATCGTCTTGAAGAAGAACCAACCACTAGTGTCTCCATAAAGTGCCAAACCAATCTCAGATTTGTAAATGAATCCAAGATGAACTGTATACTAACTCATAACTGATACAAATTCCAAAGAGAGCTGTATTTGAGAGAATTCCTCAGGTCTCACCTTCTAAGTTTCTCTAGACCCCACAAATTTCTGAGTTGATCAAGAGAGCTCCAACTCTAGCCCCACATCTATTAGACCATGGCAGCCTTGGGGAGTCCAAACCAGGTTCAACTTCTCTTTAGTCTTTACCATGAATTTGCCCTTTAAAAGTGACAAAACAACAAAACATCTTGCATATGGTTTTCAGAACCAGACTGAACTTCTCCATACCAGGCATACTAACTTATGCTGATTGGGAACTGATACTTGGTATTCCCCCCTTACCAAGCACCAATACCAAGAATTGGACTTGGCAAACACTATACCAGTTGGGTACCAACAAAAGTATCGGTACCGGTAGCGAAAACCTTGGTGTTGCTTTATCTTAGGGGAAGGTCATATAGTGATTAATCTAGAATGGCTTTGAAGTGATCTGGTAAATTGGAGGTTCTATGAGCATTTTGCTGGTAATAATTTAAAACTGATGGAATATTCAAAAGCTTGATGTACTTTTGTTTTTTAATTATCTTTTTTTGAGAATATGGTGGTTATTCAACATCACTTAGGTTTGAACTTGAGACCTCCTACTTGGAGAGATGTTCCAACCAATCGAGTGACCAGTTGATTTACTTTTAGTTAGAGGGCTATATTTGTAGAATGAGAGAGAGGTGTTAAATGACAAAAAATCTTGTTGTTGGTGTTTCTAATGATTGCAAGAAGGGGCAAAATTAAGCTTTTAGATTTGATGGAGATTAGATTTTACTCAGTTGTTGAGAGAACATCTTGGACTTTGGCTGGACTTTTCTTTGATTGGATAACACATGCGTCCCTTGATTGCAAGTAGGGGTGGCAATCGGATCGGGTCGGATTATAAACGGATCGGATAATGCGGATCGAGTCAGAAAATCATTAACCTAAATCCGACCTATTTATTAAATGAGTCAAAAATTCAAATCTGAATTCGATTTATTTATTAAACAGATAATCCGATCTGACCCATTTAATTCGTTTATTAAATAGATCAAATTAAGTTAAATAGGTTAAACAAATTAAACGGGTTAAATAGGCTAAACAGATCAGGTTAAATGGGTTAGAAATATGTTAAACATATTTTAAACAAGTTAAATGGATCTTAAATGGGTTAAAAAGGTTAAACAGATCGGGTTAAATGGGTCAGAAATAGGTTAAACAAGTTAAATAAGTTAAATGAGTTATCTGACTCAATCTGATTTGAATATTAAACAGATTAAACGGGTTAGATATCTAAAATTCAAATCCAATCTAATTATTAAACGGGTTAAACGGATCGATCCGTTTATGACCCAAATCCGTTTAGTCTAAATCCAAACCTATTTATGGTTAGTCGAACACAGATTGGATTGACGGGTCGGGTCATATTTTGCCAGCCTAATTTCAAGTGTCATTTTCTCAGGGTGGTAGGCATGCTCTGACTAATGTATTTGGTATCTACATGTATCTTCTATCCATGTCATGCTTTACTACAAGTTTTCTAGAACACAATCACTAAACAAGTAGTTCCATTGTCTTAAATAAATAATTATGCATACCTTATCTGGAACACCTACTTTTAGATCAATTTGAATTGTTTTCTTGTTATCCTGACATTTACTTGCTTCCACCTCAATCTACTACCATTCCCCTTCTAGATTAAGCTATCAATCTGCAGTTATGTCATATTTTTTTTTTTCAACTATAGGAATATGTTGCAAAAATCTCAGGTACTTTTCATATTAACAAAAAAAAGGACATTTGAAATCACAAGAAATAGACAAGTGTCATTTTTCTATAGAGGGAAACTGAAACAACTCATCCCGTGGTTTGATTCCCTTAATGTTCATTTTGATTAGGATTTGAGATAATGATGTTTCAACTAGATCTCTTGATGATATGTGTTTTGCAACCATAATGTGTTGCAATTTTGTAAACATATTATATATCCCTTTGTAGATCTTTGTTTGTGGATTTTTAACTTGTTTTTGGTTTTATGTGTATTCTCATTTGTCTAATTTTAGTTTGTATGACAAATATCTCCAAATTGTTTTCTACACATGCTAAAGAATAAATATCATGGATGTTTATGATATGTCGTAATCCATCATTTTCAATTTATCAAGAAACTATCTTTATTTGTTTATAAATGTTTCTACTCACTAGTTTAAAACTACTGAGATTGGCTTATCTTCGGCAAAAAAATAAAGTAGCATATTTAGGTGTTTTGATTGCAATTCTTTCTGTAGACTTGCGTCTCTCTATCATGGTCCATCGATATGCCTACTTCCCCTACAATGCTGGCCTCCCACTAGCAAAGTACACCTACAAGACTAATGATGAACTAACTGAGAACACGACGTAGTTGGCCCATAAAAGAATCATATATTACAAATTGATCAAAATTCAAATTAAAGGTCTGTTGAATCGTGCCAAACTAGCCAGTTTAGAGCATACCAAATTGGACCAGTCGATTATCGATGTGGTTCATTACCTCGATTTGAGATGAAGGGAGAGGGAGGAGATAGAGGAAAAGAGAGATAGAAGAAGGAAGGGAGAGGGAGAGGGAGGAATGGAGGGAGAGGGAGAGGGAGGAATGGAGGGAGAGGGGTCGAGATGGAGGGATGGAAAGCTCGCAAGCTCTCGTCAGAATAAGGTTCCTTAGTTTCATGACCCTTTTTAAATTTGCTAATTTTGAACTAAAGTCGGCAACTAGTTTACCGAAACAAAAGAGCCCTGCTTCAACATGAGCTTCCAAGCTATCCCTCTATGCCTCTCTCTCCCTCCCCTTCTCCATCCCTCTCCCTCTTCCTCTCTCTCTCTTTTCCTCTCTCTCTCTTCGTCTTTAGATCTTCCTTTGTCAGTATGCCTCAGAATGGCACAGTATGGATCCATACCATGTCAAACTAGTTGTCGGATTGTATGCCCTTCAATTTCAATTCGGTAACCTTGCTTAGATCTATATGGACCTTGACTCAGGACTAGTGATGGTCGAATTGATCCGAATCGGATGGTTCAGCCCATATTGAATTGTATCAACACTGATCCAAGACGGTTCAACCATTTAGGTCGGTTCAGCCTCCACTTTATAAAAATGCTGCTACCGACCCTCTCTATTTGACTTTGAGGGTTTCGTAACCCCTTCCTCTGATGCTTGTTCTCTCTCTTCACCTCTCTTTGAGGGTTTCATGCTCATCTAGCCCTTGTTGTTTGATGTCATCATTCTCCAATAAGGCCCTCGTCTCTTTGTCCCTCCCTCTCTCGCCCTCCCTCTCCAAGGGTTTGGGTTAGGGTTTCTCTCTCTCTCTGCTTTTCTCACTCCATCTCTAACTATCTCTCTCCTCCTATATCCATGGTGGCCCTCTCAGAATTTTGGCCCTCTTCCCCCTCTCTCTCTCCCTTCCTCCCTCCCCTCCCTCCCTCTCCTCCCTCACCTTCTCCCTCTTTTTGTTTTTAGTATGCCTCAGAACTGTACAATATGAATGCGTATCGTATTCGGTTGCTGGTTAGTATGATTTTTGGTACCGCATTGGCGAACCTTATTTAGGACCGTTTATATGTAATGTGTTATAACTGCTTTGTATGTCATATCATCTCTTACCGATGTTTCTAAAATATGTTGCTGGTGATTTAGTGGAGTAAAAGATACTAAAGAATTGGAAGATAATATCCAAGGTTCTAACCCTTCCACCCTCTCTAGATGCTTCAAGAGCTTTTGAGGCTCTCCTTTGCTCTTGCTCTCTCTCTCTCTCAAGATCCATATCTACCCATGTTGGTGACAGCCTTCCTCGTGTTGATTCTCCTCCTACTCAATAGAAACCCTAGCCTAGCATTGACAGCATTCCTTGTGTTGATGTCCTCATCCATCTCTGCCGCTAAGAATATTAGCCTAAAATGGAAACCCTAATCCTCTTCCTTCATGTTTGAAGCCATCCATCGACAACAATGATGATGGGTGAGTTTCTCTACCCCCTCTCTCTTCCTTCTCAATCCCTCTCTCCCTCCCCCCCTCTTGTCTCCGACCCTTCCTTTCGTAGGGTTTGAGTTTTCTCTCCCCCTCCGTCCCTCCCTCTCTCCCTCTCCCCATCTGTATCTCTCCCCTTCCTCTCTCTCTCCCCCCCTCCTTTCTCCCTCACTCCCTCTTCTTGTTTTCGTAACGGTGCTGTACGAACTCGTATTGTACTAAATTGATCGACGGCTGATATGTGCCTCGGTATCAGTTTGGTGAATTTTGGTATGGATTATGTTATTTGATAGCTTTAGCTCACTCTACTTGTAGATGGTTTTTTATATTTTTGTAATATATACGTATGTATACATACATGTATATATACATATACATATACATATACATACATACATATATGTATATATTTGTTTTTAGGAAAAATTATCTATAGGTCTCTAGATGGATCCGAAATTATTTTTAAGTCCTTGGACTTTTCAAGTTGAATAAAAAGTTCCTGAAATGCTGAGTTATTTCTGTGTAACCAAGGAACATACCTGTATAACCTGAACATGAACATGTATAACCAGATATTGAAACTAGGTAACCTGCGTAACCTGAATATAAACCTGTATAACTTGAACATAAGTCTATGTAACCTGAACATGGACCTGTGTAATCAATTTGTATTGACGACAGAGACCTAGAAATAATTTCTTAGCATTTCAAGGACTTCTTATTCAACTTGAAAAGTCCAGGGACTTAAACGTAATTTTGGATCCATCCAGGGACCTATAGATAATTTTTCCTTGTTTTTATGCTGTAGCTACATCATCTTACTTCCAGATTTCTTGTATCAATGTACATATTATGTTGTATCTATATTTTGAAATGGAAGTAACCCAATCACGATCCATGCTTTTTGAAATGGAAGATGGTGAGCCTTCCAGATTTCTTGTATCAGTGTACACATTATGAAATGGAACAGTGATTGGGTTTCACTTGGTTTAATGCATCATTTGTTTTAATAAGAGACTGAATGTGGCTGAAAAATCTACCTATAGCCTATTGTTGGACTGCTTTGCAATGCACACACAGTTCTATATTTCACTGGTTCTACATGATAACACTTTCTCTTTTTGCAGATTAGCAAATAAACTATGCACTTCATCATAGCCTGCTTCTAAGTTATTATTTCCTGGCAGTGTAATTTTTTGTCTTGCATTCCTAGGAGCAGTTGCCTACTAGGAATTTGTACATGATTGCTAATTAATGATCTTTTAGCTGTAGAAGCTAAATTGATGGTTTCTCAGAATGTGATTTGTGCATCAGTTTATGCCTTAAGGTTTGGTTGATGATTCCAGCTATGTACCATAAGAGGTTATTTGTTTATTCTACTGTACAATTTGATATGATAATGTTTGCTTTGTTTTTACTTGGAAGGTATGTGATTCAAAGTGTAGTTTATAATGAATTCCATGTTCTATGTCAGTGGTGATCTTGGGTTGCTTATGTAAAACAAGATGACAGCGAGGAAGAAAAGTGACAGTATGCATCCTTCTAGTGAAAGAATGGAAGCCATCACTTCTGGGGGCAATCAGTTGAAGCAGCAGTTTAAACCTGGGGACATTACATGGATCAAGATCCATGGCAATTCATGGTGGCCTGCTCAGGTAGACTGTGAAGATGAATATCCATGTTAAATGCTTTTGTTTGCGGCCTATGCATATGAAGCCACCATAACTGTAGCTAGGCAGAGAATCCTTTCCATATTGTGAAGAAAAAAAAGTTAAAAACTCTATTTGTTAAGATAATAATAAAGAATAATCAGTGGGTTGATACTTCGTTGAAAGGCAGTCATAAAAATGCTCTCATGACCTTTTGGATGAAAATCTGATCCATAAAACTGGCCCAGTATAGATGGAATAAGGTTTGTTGGTTAAGATAGGTTTCTTGTTGCGATCTAAAGAACTGCAGTTATCAACAATTGTCACTATGGAGCTTGTTTATTTATCTTATCATGTTCACTGATAGTCATGATTCTCTGTAGATCAGATAATGGTATGTGTATGATAGTGATATTTCCTTTTCTTTTTAAGGTTGTTGATGAGAAAACTGTGGGTAATAAACCCAAAAAGAAGGCAAAGGATGAAATTTTGGTTCGGCAGTATGGCACTTATGAATAGTGAGTGGTTCTTCTCTTTCCTTATTACTTTTATTGATGACTGATTTTGTTGGGGATGTCATTGATTATTTGCTTTTCTGCTCAGCTTATACATGGACCCTTGGATAAGTAGTTCTGAGTTTGGGAAAGTATGTTCGCTTATTGCTTATGAAGCAATTACTTTTCTTTTGTTATATTTTACTTTGTCTTCTGTTTTATCACTCAGTTTTTTTCAATTTTGTGCTACTACTGACTCAGTTCCGTCATATATATGTGTGCCAAAATATAGTTTCTCAAGCAAGAAAATTGCAATGCTGGGGAAGCATTCCAGAAATTTCTGGAGGAGGTACCTTTTTCTTTTATTCTGTCTGATCAGAATATATTTCCTCGTCACCTTCTAGTTATAATGTGGAAAAAGCTCCGTACTGATGATTTCATCAATTTTATTGAACTGTACGAGTACAGGACCTTTTATGTTTGAATTCAGCTGGCAAGTCTAAGAGAAAAGTTTCTAAATTTGAAGGTTAGCTAATTGTTTGATAAGTCATCTTTTGTTCTTCAATGTCTTTCTTCATGTGCAAACACATTTGAGATATGTTTGGTTCCATGTTGCACACCATCCAAACATGATTCTGCTTCAAAGGGAGTTTATATAGCATTAACATAAATGGGAAAAAGAATAGTCTATGATTGCATCTGTAACCATAACTTTCATGCAGATGGAGGCCGGTTTGTTGATATGAAAGAGCGTAAGTGTTCTGACTGTAGAGACTAACAGTGCTACATTTTCTGCAATTATTCTTTCATTATCAAACAATTAAATTTTGATGACGGTCTTTGAAGTTGCATCACATATAATTGCACATGGAGCGTTTTACTATCAAACAGTTAAGGAGTTAACCATGAGTATAATTATGTATCTTTTATTATTAAACAAAAAAAAATCACTTTATTCTTCATTTTTGCATATTTTTTCATGGTGTTTATTTTGCAGAAAATTCTACAGTTGAAGCTCCTAAAGGCAAAAAACAAAAGCAAGATAGGACACAGAGAAACCGGGAAGCAATTCAACCTGTCTCTGTGAGTGTACATTTTACAAAAATTAATTTCATAGTCATTGATTGTTTTAGAGCCTCAAATCCAAATTGGTTTTAATTATTAGTGAAGCCAAAAATCTGGGTTATCATAGTCACTGCCATGTGAGAAGAGACTCCATCCGCAAGGACAGACTGAGATTTGATTAACACCTTGGTTTTTAAGAGCTCTCAATCTAGTTCCTGCTTCACTTATAACATCTACTTGAACAATGTGTTAAATGCTTTATGGATTAACTTAAGCTTTGCTTTCAGCCAGGGTGTCCTTCAGATAAATTAAAAGTAGTGAGAGCACAGCAAGGCAAAGACAAGCCCAGGGATGAATCTCTGACAGATGAAAAAATAAATCAAGATGATGTAAGAAAACCAAAGATAGCAGAAAAAGCCAGAGCAGCAGGTTCTAAAATCAAAATTACAAAGCAATATAATTTAAGACAGTCAAAGCGTAACAATGTTGAGAAACAGGTGAAAGGAAATGTTAAAGGTGAAGCTTTCAAACACAAAGGTGCAGAGCAAGGGGAGGTACGAAAGAACATGACAGAGAAGGCAAAATGTGAAACTTCTAAAGAGAAAAATACAAATCAACATCGTTCAAGACAGATGAAGCTTAAGGATATGAAGGAGCAGGTAACATTAATGGTTAGATTTGGATCTTCCAAAGATAAATGCATGAAACAATGTGATGCCAGGAATCCAAAAGTCAAAGAGAAGGTAATAAATGAAACTTTGACAAGAAAAAATATAAAGCATTATATTTTCAGAAATCTGAAGCATAAAGATGTTAAAAACCAGGTGACAGAAAGGGCTGAAAATAAAGTTTCTGAAGGCAAATGCATCGGACGAAGTGAGGAGGGCAGGCAAAATGGGGCACGAAAGGCTGTCAATGGAGGTTCAAAAGTCAAAATGACGAAACAAGATTGTTTAAGAAAATTAAAGCATCAGTATGATAAGGAAGAGAGAGCAGAAAAGGATGGAGATAAAATTTCCAAACACAACAAGACGAAACAAGGTAAAGAAGGAAGGTCAAGTGTGATAGAGAATGCAACAGATGGAGTTTCTGAAGTCAAAAATGTAAATCAGATGGGATCAAGAGTGCCAAAGCACAGTGACACCAATGAACAGCATACTGAGAGTCCTGGCTTGGTGAGTATATCTCTCTCCTCTATCCATTTATCATTCTTTTACCATTTCTCTTCTTAATGATGTTATGTCATGGTAACTTCAATTAATTCATTAGATCAAGTATGGCATACCACAACAAAGTGGTGATCTTAGTGCAAGGAGAACTAGAGTGATGCAAAGTCTGGGCCTAATCGCTCCATTAGGGTCCCCATTCCGCAGAAATGGATTCGTTGAAGCTGCAGTGCTGAAACTTTGATCGAAAATGTCTCTTTTTGTCAACAACTTGGCTTAATACATTGTGATCAGTTGATAACTGATTTCAACGCCTCCCTCCCCTGCATATTTTGTTGCATAGTTGCATTGAATACAAAGGAAGGTGAAATCATTTTATATATAACATTTTCTTTTGCTAATTAAGAGTTACGATGTATGCAGGTTACTGTTGGTCTTTGTAGAAACCAAAATCTGTAGTCCATAAAACTAAAAGTCTTCATCATATGAGCATTTATTCATAATCATAGCAAGAAGGTTGTTATGTTTTTTTCTTCTTTCCTGGTTGAAAAAAAAAATCGATGCTACTTATCAGGACTACAATTTTTGTAGTCTGGCTTCATTATTTGACATGTTGGTAGAAGAAGATGGTCAGCATCCTAGACTGGTTGAAAAATGCGAACATTCTCATCCACAAGAAATAGGTACATAAGTAGGCGGGAATAGCTCTTCAACTTGCGACTTAATGTTAATTTGTCAGGGAACTGTCCCATCTATTCAGAGCTGGTTTGTATAATGTGATACATTTGAGCTGCTTAGCAGGAGAGATTAAGATGAAGGGTGGAACCAGCATAGTTTGTATATTAGAGTTATTAATTTTAGCTATTGGAATTGAATGAGAGAGTCCTCTTTTAATTTTCCTTAGCTCACTTAAGTACCTCCTTTAGGAGGTTCTAATCAAAGTTACTAATCCAAGTGAAACTAATTTTTGTAAACAGGCACGTCTCAAAGTTCATGATTCTAGCTTCAATAAGTTCTATGTAAATCCATCTTGTTCTTCTTGACTTGATAGATCAAGAGGGGCGAGTAAAGACTTACGGTACATCAACCTCTTGTTTTTAACTGGATGGACTAATCTCACAAAATTCTTTTAGGGTACATTTGGTTCGCATCAGAATGGATTGGAATGACTAGATTTTCTAAGGTATTTGATTCATGATCATTATCGAAATTGGGAGGTGGTTGCTGTCATAAGCATCAAAAATAAAAATTTAATCTGACTCGATTATTATATAAACTAGGGTGAGTTCAGATATCGAATCCTCAGGGATCGAAGGGTTGAATTGTATTCAAACTAAAAAATATGGTAAAGGAATAAGAATTTTAGAATTTAAGAAAGATAAAAAAAAAATGGACAGAGATAAAATTTTAGAAAAATCAAGTAGAAGAAAGTATCTTAGGATTTTTCAAATCCGTTCTTAATCACAGATTAATATTTTAATTAAAACAATCCAAATCATTACAAACTACAAGCCGTAGTGATAATAAAAAAATAAATCTATGATCTTATTTTCAACATAGTCTATCTCGCTGAGCATGAATCATATCTTTAGGTCACGATTCATCTCTACGTAGTCATAAACTATTCGAGATCAAGTATCATAAAATAAGAAAGACTACTAAAACACATGAATAAAATCACAAAAGCTATTTATGTTTGCAAAATATTCAATAAAATTTAAAAGAAAGTACCTTACAACATTCAAATAGTTGATTATATAATAAAAAAATATATAATAAGAATAAAAAATAAAATATAAATCTGAACTGAAGGACTTCACTTACTCCTTCGAAGATGAAAGATTTAGTTGCTCATGGATTGGATCTTGCTGCGATGAAAGGTTTAGCTGCTCATGGGCTGAATTTTGTTCACCATCAATAGCTCCATCTTTTTATCGGTTGTTGGAGAAGAACTTGAAAAAGAAGTAGCAGAACCTTCTTATGCTTTACAAAGTCTCTTCTAAAACTCCAAAACCTGGCAACCTCCCGCTCTTCCTCTTTACAATTTTTTTTTCTCAATCTCCTTCTCCTTTTTTTCTTAAATCACCCTCACACTCCTTTTTATAGCCTTCAAGACCTCCTAGAGTTCTAGTTGTACAAGTCTTGATTTCTCTCATATCTCTCACCTTTTCCTATTTTGATTTTGACACCCAAAAATCTAGTCGTCTCTTCTTCTTTTTCTCTTTTTATTTTCTTTTAAAACCCTAAACCTATCTCTGTGTCGCACGTCCTAGGAGCACGCCCGCATGCTATCTTCGCGCCCGCACATGAACCCACATCTCAAGCACACTTAAAATCGTGCCCACACAACCGTCAGCATGCCCACGCATCTACTCAGACCCATGCTCGCATTCAAATCGCATCCCAGGCCGCTGTGAACCGCATCAAAGATCGTGATCCCACCTTTGTGATGGACCGCATGGTTTATTTGTCTGGGCCATGTGATTTTGTGGGCTTCTTTGTTCTGGGTTGTGTGCTCATTTTTGTGGCCGAAAAATTAGGTTTGGTCTTAGACTTCATCATTGCAAATATTGAGGGCCTTTGCTAGTTAGTGTGTAATTAAGTCTTCATGATCAACAATTTCTGAAAAAAAACATAAGAAGTATCAAATACTGAATAATAGAGATTAAATAGTACAGATTCTAATACTTCTTATGTCATATTAATGCATTGATTATGTAGTGGCTAAAAAAATAAATTTTAAAATATCAATTAAGATGTGTTTTTGAAAAATCAATTTTTTAAGTAAATCTCTAACAAAATGGGATCTGAATATTGAAAGAAAAATTAGGATTAGATTTTGTGGGATTGGGGTATTTTCATTCCTCTGAAATGAGAATGAGAATATAGGACTCCTCTCAACCAAACGATTAGAGTGGGAGCCACTCATTCCTATTCTCATTTCAAAGTTCAATTTCTTCCAACCAAATATATTGATCAATTATTAAATCTTTAATCCTTGAAAAATCTCTCTCTCTCTCTCTGTCTATGCGCGTGCGCATTGCCTAGAACAAAGGTAGAAGAAGAGGATTTGAATTCCTATATCTACCGCATTTCTCCATTTAGGGCCCGTTCTTCTACAGATAAAAAATTTACCCATGGATCTGCATTTTTTTGGATAAGTCTTTTTTAGACAATATTTAGACAGAAAAATAATTTATCTATATTTTTTTATGCATTAGAAAATGACTCGAAAATCTGTTATCCATATTCTTTTGCATTAGTAGTTTTCTGGATAAGTTACTAAGATCTATTCATATTTTTTATAATATTTTTTATTATATAAATATTATTATATATAATAATATAATATATTATATTATATTATGTAATATTATCATCTTATATATTAATATATTATATTATTTTTATATATTATAATATTATATTATACTGATATCTTATATTAATATAATATAATATAATATAATATTATTATATATCATAATATAGTATAATATATTATATTATATTAGTATATATTATTATATATAAAAGATATTATATTATTATTATAGTATTATATAAATATTATTAGATATAATAATATAATATAATATATTGTTATATTATTATATTATAATATATTAATATATTATATTATCATATTTTTATGGAATTATATTTTTAAATATAATATAAGATAATATAATATAATAATAATATACTATAACATGTTATATAAATATTATTATATATAGTAATATATTATATTATTATATTATTGATAATAATATAGTATATTATATTATAATAATATATTATAATATCTAATATAAATATTATTATTTATTACATTATTATATGGTTATTATTATTATAAATTAAGGGTATATAATGAATGAACTAAAAATATTATCTTTTCGATTGATGGAGAATTGATTTAGCCACCTCTTAGGTGGGTAAGATTTTTTTTCTATTTTATAATAAATGCCATCCAGGGGAAATAACTTATTCATCTTGAAAAACGTGAGAATATGAATAAATTGATCAATAAAAAAATTGATTATTTTTTTTATGATATTTATCTAAAAAAAAAGGCCCTTGAAATCACGTAAGCCCTCCACTATCAATAAATCATTCCATTGCTATGCTGTCTAATTGTTCATATGCCATAATGATGAGCTCTTTCCTCTTAACTTTTCCAAGGGAAGAGAGGAGGGAGAAGAAAAACTCAAGTCCTGACTTGGAAGGGAATGGAAATTTTGCAATAAATTTGCATATCCTTCCATGACATACTGAGTGCTAGAAGAAAGTGAATTTTTGGTTTAAAATTATTATGTGCTATAATAATTATCCAAGCATCTCTCTCTCTCTCTCTCATGTAGGGGCACTCATTCATTTGGCCCACATCCCATTCCTTGCTGATACTTTGGGTCTCTTGTTGCTATTGTTGCTTTTATTTCCCCAAACCTATCCCCAATTCGAGCCCTAACCCTAAGCCTGTGTTGAATGCCGAAGCCAAGTACCAGGAGGGTCGTTGAGCTGAGTTGGATGAGGTTTTCAAAATGTGGGATGCGTTTTGAGTTTATCCAATCATGAATGCAAGCCAATCCAATTCAATTAGTGCCAAAAAAAAAAAAAAAAATTTCCAAGGCACGAAGCTCCTACCACCAAAAGCTTCATCTATGGAGATATTATTTCTATATGTTGAACTTATGACATCCAATTTACAATAGACCAACATTACCATCATGTTAAGGCTCGTTGTCAAATTAATGCCAAACTTACTCCCTGAGTAATAGCACAATGATCACAGATTGCTCAAAAAGAAAAGTAACTCCTCTTTTTTTTTTGGTAGCTAAAAGTAACTTCTCTTTAAATTATATGTTTCTCTACGCTTCAATCAAAGTGGGCTTTCTTGTGAAGGCCATCACCCTAGCCATCTCTAGGTAATATCATCTTGACAGGATGAGGATGGTGATGCTAGAAGGTAAAAGCCATGGGTGGTGAGACAAAGATCTCGAGTTCGAGTGGTTTTGTACTCTTGAAGTTTGATAGAAAAAGAAGAAGGGTGACCGAGAAAAGGGAACACTGATAAGGTGATAGTGCCGCATTGTCGGAGTTATGCTGGTTGTTGGAGAAGAAAAAAAAAATGGAAACAAGAAAGTAAAAAGAAAGGGAAAGAACTAACAGACTTCCCTCTTTATATTTATCTGTTAGGTGGATTTTTTAGAGAAAAATGATGGTACTTTAGGAGTTATGAGACAGCACACTCGGACATGTGGCATATGAAGAGGTCCTTCTCGGATGATATATCCAGTGATCCTAAGTAAAGAATATATTTAGCCTTCCGAATATTAATATTACTTTCTTTGTGATAGTGTAGGATCGCTTAGATTCTATCTGCTATCTCGTGACCTGAATAAATGCAACAACAAATATATGAACTATTCTTTAGTTTTGATTTGTTTTTGGCCGTACTTGTCCAAAACCATCCAAGCAGCCAAAGTTTTTAATCATAGGACTGGGGAAAAAAGTTGGTCAGAACTGATTTTAATTCTTGGTTGCATTGCCCTTTGACTCTCTGCCAGATGAATGCAAGACCTCTTCAAAATGCGTAAATTGTTCTTAAATATGTAAATATAAAACTTAGAAATTCAACGGGTAATTGGTCATATGAAGTAAAATGTGTGACTATAGGTAACCACTAGGAATTGGTAGAACTCTCAATGAACAGTCAATACCTTGAGGCTCAGTGTGCCACCAAAGTTTGCAGAGGAAATGTCATCAGATAATTCGAGCACTGGAATTTAAATTTTCATGTCCCTATATTTCATGCATTAACACAAGACAAAGCAACATGAACAGCATCTATATGGCACCTGTGACTAGCATCATTGATGCTAGCTAGAGCGGCTGTCCAATCTTCACTCCTTCCATGGCTCTACTCAGAATTTGGAATTAAAGTACAGAAGAATCAGCTCCTTCATGCCTGTCTCCTTGTGTTATTCAATTTTTCCTGATATACACCTCTGATGAAAACAATGACCCTGCCATCCAACCTTGATTTTCTTTTACCCAGACAGTAGATAAGGAGGATGAGTTTCTGCTGAACTGTGACATAATCTAGGTGGGCAAGCACAGGCCTACCACCAAAAGTGAGTTTGCTGGGTGTGACATGGTGCAGTGGGTTTGTTGGATGTCACATGATGTGCTGTGTTGATGGTGACTCATCTTTGGTTGCCATCCCCAACGTAGTAAAGTACCCCAGATAGTTTGTTACTGGATTTGAGCATCTGTGGTTCACTAGGAGATTTAACAAACAGGAAGAGGCTTTAATGATGGAGAGATGGAGGTTTTGGTAACAATAAAATGACTATGATTTCTTTCTGATAGATAGAGGTTTGCCGGACCAATATTATTTTTAGGGTCTGTCGAGTGAAAACTCATGAGAATGAATGATAATTAAACAATGAATGGTTTATAACTTCTAGTTTTTGACTATCTTTGCAGAAACCTCTTGATGCGATCTTGGAGTTCTTATATACTAATGAAACTTGGTAACTTTAATTTGTTTTCCAGTAAAGATGTGCTTATTGGCCTCTGATCCACAGATAGCTACTTGTAACCTTGATGTTGTACAGTCGTAGAGATACAATTGGTAGAACCTCCTATAGTACTAACAAGTCCAATTCTTGAACTGTTTGGACTTTGGATACATAAGATTGCCCTTTACTTTGTTGTATCTTCCATCCAACATTTTATTCCTCAAAGAAAGACATAAAGCTGATGTTGATTTTTCATCATTTTTTTTTTTTTTTCTTTCTTCCTTTTTGGCAGCTGCCCCCAGCCACACCTCCACCACCATTTCCAGAGGGTTGTGCACCTCCTTCGACCTCCGAGGCAGGGTAAGGGCCAGGGGGCCAAACAAACAGCAGATCCTCAAGTTCCTCCTGTGGATCCTATCATTGCCAATGCCTGGCCAAAAGGATTAAATTTCAGTGACGATTCATTAGCAGTACTATTGCCTCCACTCCAACGGGTAGTTTGTGCTAAAGACAAGTTTCCCTCTAACCAATGCCTTGGCTTTCTGATCCACATTTGTCTTATTGTCTCCTTTGTTCTCATCTCCACCTTTCCCATGTAATCTACTTGATAGCTGGAATCTAGCATAGAGTAAAATCTGCACACCAAAACCAGAAAGAAGCGGATTTTCTTGGAAATGGCAGAAAATTGTGAGACAATTTAGGCAAATTTCTAGGATTTTTTTTTTCTTTTTCTGACCTAAGTGCATGAAATAATAAAGCTGACTGCATGATAAACAAGCAGACCAACCCTTAAGTAATTATCGTGAGATGTCATGAAAAAAGCCCCTTGTTAGATATTTTATCGCAGACAACCAACAGGTGGACCATAAACTTTCAGAATAAATGTTCTTCGCTACTACCTATTGTAGTAGTTAAAGATTGGGTCATATTTGGTTACTGGCAAAAGCGGGAGAAATAAATTATCTTCTCCTGTTTTAACTGAGAGAATTTAGAAAAAGATGTGGAATGTTGGTGGGATATCATGCAGCATAACCTATTTTCATTATCTTAATTTTCTTGCGTAATCGGTAAAATGGGGAGGAGACATCAAACCTAACTTTTTTTTTTTTATATATATTTTTTAAATTATCTCTTTGTTGCCAAAAATTTGATTGGATATTGACCTTGATATTTCTTGTCTCATAGTTACCAAGGTCTTACAGTATAAATTGAAAGATTTTGGTAGGTTAATTGGCTGATAACATATCAGTAATTAGTGGGATATATAAAATATATCTAACTGTTCTTCCCGATCTCTATAATTTGATAAATATCGAGACATTCGCTGATATATGATTATGAAATTAGATGATACTGTCGTCTCTATATTCATTTTAATATCATGTCATTAGTTTCTTCATCAGAAATAATGAATTAGTATGTTAAAAATGAGTTCATCTCTTTTCATCGGTAATTTGCTATTGGTCATTAAACTCATTATATGTCGCAGATCTCATTTTTAGGGCCTATTGGTTACCAATAACTGGAGGTACTAGTTGCAGTTGTAGTAATTTGGTGAATTCTTTTATATGGTTTCTTACAAGTCTATTTCTATTTCTGACCATACAACTAAATTTTCCAAAGGCACCTAGTAAGCTGTAATAGTAAGTGCCAACCCCTCTTTCCTTGGTGATCAGGGGCTCTTCCTCCTATAAACTTGACAAGAGTTGAAGAATTGGTACCAACCACCTTCCTCTTCAAAGCTGTAAAAGGAAGTCTTCAGTTACATCTTTTAACTATTTCATGAACTAGTTGCATTCAAAGAACACAGTTCCAGCTACAGTAACCATTACTAGGGTTGCTTTGGGTCAAGTTAGGTCTGAGTTCCATCCGAACCGCACTCGAAGCCATAGGAATTCGGGTCTAAATTTTGATTCATATCCTATCTATCCATGAAATGAGTCCGCCTGCAGGTAGATGTGAATATATAAGAACCTGGGGTCTCTTGACAAGGCACTGAACAAGTCCATGTATAAAAAGGTAAAGGAAATGAGAAAAAAATAAACAAATTATAAGAAGCATATGATGATCAAAGAGCCCTTGGATGCAAGGCAACATGAAGGACAAAGGAATGGTGATGGGAGGCAAACTTAGATCAACAATATATTTTATAAAGAACTAAATATATAAGAATAACAGTATGAAACAGATCACATATAACATATAGTAAATTGTGTGCTCATCTTGGACCCACAATTCTGCAGTTATACCTTTGGACTCATACCACCCTAAAATTTATGGGTCTCGAATCCTGATCGGCTGATGATGAGATTTTGGTTTGCGAGTTGAAGGGACAAGCCTGTCACTTAAGCATGCGGCAAGAAATTATTGAGTATAAATACTGTAATCTCAGTAGGTAAAATGCTTTGGGATTGTTGGTCGATCGGATAAAAATTCAGGTCCACCTGTCATGTATTGAATCAATCATCACATCAATCCCCTCACACCACCCGACAGGAAGGCCTTCTTGTATGGAGATTCTTAGCATGACTTATCAAAACAAAATGTAATTCTTTCTCTACTTCATCTCCGAGTATGTTAGATTACCTTGATGTCCAAGAATTCATTTGGTTCGAATATATCAGATTATAGAATAATTTAATAATTTTTTAAAAAATTATATATTTAAAAAAAATTCTAGATAAAATTATATTTTATTATATTTTATTGATAGAAAAATTATTAAGAAAAATGTAGTTGGAGGTAATCTTAATTGAAAAAAATTTTAAATTTTCACCAATACCCTCTAATAAATAATTCAAATAATTTTTTTCTTAGTCCATTTATTAATCATTTATGGCCAACTTATATAAAAGATGTCAATACTGTCTATTTAAAATATTGAAATATATTTATATGAGTTAATAAATATTTTAAAATTAACTATACGTATATTAAAAATATATTTATTATTTTAAATAAATCTTGATTATTTTGATTGTATAGATAAATATACTGATTACTAATAAATCTTATATTATATTTATCAATATTATAAACAAGGGTATTTTCATCAAAAAATGAGAATTTTATATTATCTCCATCCGGTAATCCAACAGAGGAAAATAATTGACCATCTACGTATGGCATTTGTTTTATTATCTCTCTCATTTATCTTTTGTATCGAATATAATAATTAGATATAAGATTTATTTTTTTACGTTAGATTACCATCAGCCAAATGGACTTTGAAAAAGAGTTTTAAATACTCCATGATAGAGTCTAATTAAGAGGGAGTTGGAAAATTTTCTTTCAATTGACAATTGCCCATGCTCTTACATTACAATAAAAATTATTTTTTTATGCATTATTGTATAAGTACCTCTACCTTCAAATTTTTTTTAAAATTTATGGTACTGTATAATAAATGTCGCAAAAGTATCGAAGAAGATATTTGTGATCTTTTTTTTATTTTCTTTTTGAACTTATGGAGGCTCTTAAAAATGACATTAATAATCATTTTAATTTGTTATAGTCTGTGTACCATATCAAATGTCCATCACCTTCTGTTGTAACAAAAATGTCCTTAACCTATGGAGCAGTGGAAGGACTTGCAAGCAGAGCTGTAGTAACTGATGCAAGAGTCAGGTGGTGGGCCCAAGTCCAGTCTTTGTTGGATCATGTATCACCGGGGACCGACAAAAAGGAGTCAAAAGCACCCAGCCAGTGTGTCCCAGACAAATGGTCACCTTGAAGACTTGAACCCTATGTTGACCAGACCAGAGAAAATGTTACATTAGCCCTTTGAACTCCTTCAGACTTGTGCCTTCCTTTTTTCTTGCCTGCATGCAACCTAAAGCAGAGCTTGCATTCTTGCCCTTGTCTCCTTCATTGTCTCTCCTCTTTCCCGACGTATTCATGTGTCTCTTTGTAAAGCTTGTTAATGATCAACTCCGTACCAATTGCATTCTTAGTCATAGGACCATGGTTATTTACTTCTGTTGCATGAAAAAAAGTTCAGGAGAAGAGGGGTCACTAAAAGGCCAAACTATTTTTGAGGAAGATCAATTCGATTTAGAACAGTATACTATTGATGAAACCACGAAATCTCCAATAGAAAACTACATGAGCTAAGGCATTTTAATGTTACTGCTCTGCTCTCTGCAGCCGATTTGATATCCAACAATGAGAGGAACCACCAAAAATCTTGCACACCGATCCTGCAACTAGTTACATGAAATTTTTTGTGTTGCACTGGTACCTGTTCTACCAATGATCATAAGGGTTCAGAGTGGTCCGCTATGTTATACATATTAACAATGGCCTTATGAGAGCTAGGTTCAATCCCAGCCTTCTGGGACATGTGGATGTGAGTTCATTATATAACTGGAATTACAGACATTATTAGCATATATACCATCTTTCAGATAAAAATATATTTTTTAAACTTCAGGTTTTGAAACTAATTTTTCCCTTCAGAAGAGTTTGCACCACATGACCAGAGTGGCTTGAACGGTAATGCAATTATTATTTGTTATTTTCATTATGGCACTATTATTACGGCCGCCATAGACCTTAAAACAGTCAAATAGGGTTCCTTGTGACAGAAGAGTACTGTTGCCTAAAGCTTGGTGAAGATACATAGAGATTTGTAAGGAACCCTGTCGTATAAGCAGTGAAAAGATTTGCTTATGGGTTTAAAGTTTAAACAACAGGTTATCTAATAAATCTCATTAAGCTAGCTTGAGGTAATCCGGATTAAGTACTTCCAAACATATGGTGGGCCCTTTGACGGTTCTTGTTGGAGGAAGGTAGATTTTTGACAAGGATTTAAAAAGCTGCCTGTGTTGGTATTTCTGCTCAAAGTATCTAAATGTCTTTTGTGGTGAACATGTTTGCTTCACTCTTTTTCTCTGTCGTAGAATATTTGGGCATGATATATATGTGTTCTGCATTGCATAAAATGCTTGTCACATTCATTTGTATGATTGCCTCATGTTTGTCCCCCAACCTCATCGGATTTAGTAAATTAATTCTTCTTAATTAATGCCCCTGGAGAAAGGCCTCCACATGTTATCACCAACATTGTTCAAAATTCTATTTTTGCCCAGTGTTGCCTTCCTATCACAAAGTTTGAAGTCTTAACCAGTTTCTTCTATATCTTTTCTTTAGTTCTGTACATATTAATGTTCATGAATTTTTTTTTTTTTCCTTGCCTAGCCAAGAAATTTAGTGACTCTACATTGCAACTCAGCCGATATTGTGGCATTTCTCTATCCAATAACCACTAACATCTATTTGTGAAGCGGCATAATCACAGACCAACAAAACGTAACAAAGAAGAAAGAATTCACCAAAAGTTCTAGGAAAATTCCAGTAACAAGGGAAGTAAAATAGAGAGAAAATGAATAGGAAAAATGTGCTGCTCTCTGTATAAATCTATTTCATCTAAAAACGAACATGGATTAGTTCACACAAGCTACCAGACAGGACTGTCAATTCCTGGAAAAATTCTCATCTCTTTCGTTAACATCCATCAAGAAATGTATCAGAGAATCATTGAGTCAATGGTAAAATCATGAATAGTTTGATAAGATTTTCCAATAGTTCCATAAATCTCTCACTATGCCTGCACACAAACATAGCCGGCTAGCCCAGAAGCTGTGTCAGTCTCCAGGCTCGTAGTCCCGCCAACAAGCACAATCCAGCCTCCAACCTGAACCCGGTAAGATGTTCCACCGGTCCACCCATCCCGGTCAAAGAATAAGTAAAAGAACTCATACCAAAAGCCATCCCTCTTTTCTCTCTTCCGTTTCCAGAGCCAAGCCCATACTCCTCGCCGGCTCCGGCACGAAATACGAACGGCGTCGGTCGGTATTCCCCCTGCCCCCCGTGTCCCCCAAAAGCCCCGTCCCCTCCGCCGTCACGCGCCGTCCCGATGCCCTCTTTTTACCTTGTCTTCTCCTCCTCCTCGGGAACACTTTACTCCCCAACCCTTCTTCCCTTTTTCTCCTTGTCTTTTACCCTTCCCCAGATCATTTAATTTAACCAAATGAATACTTTTTTTTACCGCGAGGTTAATTTCTCTTATAAATAGGACGTCGTGGCTTCCCTCCTCTTTTTAAACCCGGGCCTTATCTTTCCCGTTATCATCCCTCTGGTTATCCCACAAAAATAATAAAGGAAGAAAGAGAATAAAAAGAAAGAATAAGATAAGATATTATCCGATTCGCATCATATCTGGGATTTTACTCCGCGTTCCATCTTTGGTTAGTTCTTGATTTCTCGAATCCAAATTGTTATTTCATTTACTTTTCGATTTATAATCGTTTGCTGTCTTCTCGTACTTGCGGATAGAGGATTGAAAGATGTTGGCTGTCGGAGCCGGCGGGGTGGCGGCGAAGGAAATGGACGGCGGAGGAGCGGCGCCGAGATCAGCTGCGGAGACGAAGGCTCACCGGAGCCACAGCGAGGCGGAGAGGAAGCGGCGGCAGCGGATCAACGGCCACCTGCCACCCTCCGGAGCCTCCTCCCAGCGGCCGCCAGAGTACGTCATTATTATATCACGCCCTGTTTATCTCTCTAGCGTCCAGATCATATCGGATGGACGAGATTAATTTGATTTGGTGATTCTCAGATGGACAAGGCGACGTTGCTGGGGGAGGTGGTGAGGCACGTGAGGGAGCTGAAGGGTATGGCGGATGACGTGGCGGTGGTGGTCCCCGGGGAGGGGGACGAGGTAGGAGTGGAAGAGAATGGGGAGGGGGAGGAACGGAGGGTGAGGGCGTGGGTGTGCTGCGCGGACCGGCCGGGGTTGATGGGGGAGCTGAGCCGGGCGGTCGGGTCGGTGCGGGCCAGGGCGGTCCGGGCGGAGATGACGACGGTCGGGGGGAGGACGAGGAGCGTGCTGGAGGTGGAGATGATGGAGGTGAAAGGAGGAGGAGGGGAGGAGGGGCGGCCGGCTGCGGCGGCGCTGCAGGCCGCGCTACGGGCGGTGCTGCTGGCCAAGGGACCCGGTTCGGATGGGAGGACCGCCGAGAGTTTCAAGCGGCCCCGCCTTGCATCCCGGTTCAACACCACGTAGATTAACTCTTTTCTTTTTTCCGTTTTATTCTATTCTGAAAAAAAAAAAAAAAAAAAATAGTGCTATAGTAGCATGGTGATACTTCTGCTTGTTGGCGTATACTAGAGTATGTTTTGTGGTGAACGATGCGGTACCCAAACAGATGCAACGTCTCGCTGGCGTACACTTACCCCTCATTCCTGTGGCTGTAAAGCAGCCTTTTTTTGTGGCATGCATGCTGATGGGAACTTTAAATAAGCTGAACTTGACCTTGTGACATGGATGGAATAACAACTAATGCTGGTGATATAATATATATCCGGGATCCATTGTGGTGCATCGGCATACTACAGAGCATTGTGAAGCCCTCGATGGCCACCATCGGATGGACGACCATCAAATAATATGTCCTATATATGATATGATTTGTGCTCATGGATCTATACAGTACTTTGAAGTACGATCAATGCATCTCAGAGGATTCATCCTTATAGAATATTAAAGTAAAATTTTGGTTTGATGGTCCATAATACGCTATGAAAAGTAAGGGATGGTTTATTTCATGATGCAGACATTCCAAATTTAATGTTGGTGGTCATATGAAAGACATCATGTTCGCCCTAGCATGGTGTATGTGTACACAAGATCATTACTTTTGCGTAAAATCCATTTAAGAATGCATTAGAAGTGTTATGGAGGCAATGTTTATGGTGATATATTATTTTTTTGTCCTTTGTCAGAAAAAATATAAAAGATTATAATTTTGTTGGAAAGGGCTCTATGACTGCTTGCATTGCATGGACATTAAGTGCTTTGCTATTTTCTATTAGTCCAATTTTTTATAAGTTAGCTCAATAGCCATTGTTGGAGTAAACCATTTCTAATAAAAATAGCCAGTTATTGGATGAGGAGGTGACTCACCACTATTGCCATGATAAAAAAAGAGGATGGAGATTAGGAAGCCCAAGGTGAGCTCGACTTAAGGCAAAACTCTATCTTGAATGACAATAGATCTTTAACTCGACACTAATCGATTAGATGGATCGACTGACTTCGAATTAAGCGAATTTCCACTTCGATTGTGTACGACCAAACCACCAAAAACTTTCTATCCTTCAAATGATGAGGTCCAACTCCTCAGAGCATAGTATAGAGGATGATTTCGAGCTGGAATCCTATGAGACTTCACGAGTATCAATGATATTGTTAATTCCTCTCACTTCCTCCAATGGAGATTAGATCTATCAAGACAAACATGATGTGGGATCAAAGAGCTGGTTCTATGATAGTACACAATTGATCATCTTCGAAAATGATGATGACTAATCAACTTGGTGAACAATGGAAGCCAATTGCCTATCAGTAGATTTCAGGATATTTCCCCTAATCTTGTGTATGTGGGCTTAACTACCATACTAATTTGTGGATAATATGTATAGCCTTCGTCCATGCTTGACGCGCATAATAGGTGCCCCATTATCTTAAATGGGTGCAAATTCTTCGAAACTATTACCGAACTTGTGGTAATGAGTAGCTACTCCCCCTCTATATAAGGAGGCCAAAAAGACCTCAAATAAATAAATTTTTCCATTAAGTAGAGTTGGAACTTTATCATTTCTTTACTCTCCACTCTACTACTTGCTAAAGCTTCGACCGCCTTAAACATCGAAGGATTTTTCATTGAAAAACCTCTAGTAAATAGATTTTTTTATAGGTGTCTCTGAAGACAGAGCATCTTATTCCAGCGAAAGCTACCATGTCGGTAGAAGATCGACCTCCATCTTGGTAGAAGATTGAATCCAGCCATAATCTAGAGACTCTCGGCAACAATCATCAATTACGTGGGCCAGTCAAGAATCCACACTTACATTCATAGAAAATCATGAGCCGTGAATTATACGTACACTATTAGGGGATTCTTGAACATCATGTGAGTGCAAAGAGATGGAGAGGCAAGGAAGAATGATGAAGAGGTTTAAGAGATCTAGACTTCGCAATCCCAAAACTTTTAGAATACCAAAAATAGATCAACTTTCTATATAGATTCCATAGCATGCCAGAAGGCTTCTTTAGGGATCAATAGCCTTTTTTATGATTCTCTCACGTTTCTTTTTTTTCACATCCTCCAATCAGCGACTCCTCCTGATGTAACTTAAATAGAATATTTAAGTTTTTTTGGAGAGCCCTGGATTATTCCTGTAATTCCCTTCATAAGAGGGCAAGCAGTTTTCAAACTATTTTTCTTTGCATCCAATCTTTCCTCGATATCACTCTGATATAGTAGCTCTAGTTTCCTTTTGCCTCCTCTTTCTTTTTAAATGGAATGCTGCATATTAACAAATTCAATGACTCAATTTTTGCATGAGAACAAATGCATATAATGTTAACCTCCCATTTCATTAAAAAAAAAAAAAAAGCATATAATGCATATAGTCTCATGTTCCAACTGCATACAATGCTCATACAGATTCACATTTAACAGGCACTAAAATTGACGCACCCTCAGCTAAAATAGAGTAGAGCTGAAATAAAGTTGATTACCTTGATCCGCTCAACTAGGAAATAAAGGGGTTTGACCGAGAATACTGCTATAATGTTCATGACCCAGCAACATGAGAGGGGGACAGACCCCAAAGGTGAGAATTTCGTAACCACATCCTCACTCCAAACAGTTAAGCGGTCGAACAAAATTGAGACCAGACATGTACTTAAAGTAAGAAAATCAAAGAAACTGAAAAAGGATGTTCATCATCTACCAGGAAAAAGAGAAAAACAGCAGATACACAAGAACACCATGGTCATGAAAAGATGCAAAATTTAACATTGACCAAAACCTCCTATTTCTAGCACCGAACAAAATACAGCTTCCAATTTGGATGAAATCCAGGTTAACAAAAAGAAATCTAGAATAGGAAACATGAAACGCAATATCCACATAATGAGGTAGTACTTGAATTATTGCTTAGAAAATGTTGGCATTAGCTTACACCACTATATATATTTGTATCCTTGAATATATTACATGAAAAGAGTATCATACAAAATCCAAGAAAGACGTTTTTTACGAGGAAATCCTTGAATGAACAGACAGCAGCTGAGATAGCATCTTCTGTTTACAAGCTTCAAGTCCTGGGGATCGTGATTCAGGACCACAAAGAGTGCTCTTTGATATCATACTTGCTGCCATCCTCCATTCCCTCCCTGTACACGAGTGTCCACTTCTCAAATGTGCAATTCACAAAGTCATAATAGCCCCCATGCAGAGAGAGTGTCCCTTCTCTCACTCTTTTTTCTATCCATGGGTACGTCAGCAAGTTCAGCAGCGAGCCATTAATTGATTCCTGTAACAAGGAAAATAATCCAATGACCAAAGAGCTCAACACCACAGAAGCATAAAGATACACAAATGCCCAACTTGTAATTTTCTTTTTCTTCGCAATGTACTTTGCCTGCAGTGTGTGGATGCGTAAACAAAGTTGGTTGCCCCATGGGAACTCCGAAAGTAGCCCATAACACAACATATTTTTGGTCCCAAAAACAGCCATCCAACCAGGAAGGCTGAATGCCCAAAACTCGTTGAAGAAAGCAGCAAATTGCAGAATGACCCTTTCCTACTCCCTATTTTGTAGGTTCGACGATCTAAAACATGATAAACACATGCTGATGCACCCACATACATGGAAACATGCCCTTAACAGGGTAAAGTATGTTTTTAAAGTTCAAATCGCTAGAGATAGAAATAAAGAAAAGAAAATGCAAATATCAGCAAATGCATGCTTTTTTCCCACTCAGGATCAGAGGTGATCCATCTATCCTGTATCAATACGCCAACTGAATGAAAAGCCAAAGGCACAAGCAAAGAATGCAAGCATTGGCGTCAGTGAATGAGATGCATTAGTATTCTGGTTACTCGCCCAACATTAAGAACAAAAACCAAATATGGTCAGCCACATAACACATACATACATATGTACAGCAACATATGTACGTGCATGTGTGTTTTGCCACATGATGGACCAAGATATTGCATGGCTATGAAGGAAACGGGCATTACTACCCTCTCACAGTGTCTGCATTGCATGTCAAAGCTCAGGCTTCCAGCAGCAGCTTCTGTGCTTAACCTTGCACCCTTCCCAATGGAAACCCAATCTTTAATAAAGCTTCTGGAATGTGCAAAAAAAATATAGAAATAATGAGAATCCACTTCAGATGACACTTGCACAAGTAAAACAACAGCAGAAAGGAAGTCGCCAATGTGAAACATGCAGGCAAGGCCCGTATTTAGAATTACCTGGAATCAGAACCAACCTTCATACGCATAAGAGCCTGAATGCCCCCACAACGGCTATGACCAATAATTAGTATACAAGGAACCTAGAAATGTGAGCAAAGTTTCTTTCAGCTCCAAAGGAGGAATGATAAACCACTTCAAAGTTTGTGCAGATGCATAGCCACCATTAAAGAAATAAAAACTATAAAAATTCCTTGCCTCAAGAGAATTTACAGCGAACTCAAGTGCCGCACTAGTTTCTGAGGCCCCATGCTGCACAAAAAATATGAACACTGAATGTCGGCAACCTCATACAATAGCAAGAAATCCTTTTTTGAACAACTTAGTGCAATCCAGTGAGATGGAGTGATTTTTATTTTGAATGCAATACCTGAAATGGTGGAACCAGATTTGCCACATTCCGGACCGTAAATGCTTCCCCCGGTCGGAAGCCCAAAACATCAGAAGGGCAGACCCTTGAGTCTGCACATGCAATCACCATAAACTGCACTCGAAAGTTGAAACAATCAGTTGACAGGAAACTAAATTACCTTATGATAAATGTGCTAAATAATGTACTAAACATTCTGGTGTCTGCATGATGCTATTTTAAAGTGATCAGGAAAACTAGGAGAATCGTAATGTAGTTAAATATAGGCAAGAGAGGGAAACAAAAAGGAGTATGGTCAAGAGGGGCACAGGAAAAAGGAGGACCAAGACCTACATATTTATAATAAAAGGGTAGGAATGAGAATCACTTTTAGTTGGCAAACGCACCTTTGGTGTTTGCCGTTGGGAAAGGTTTCGATAGTGAACCATATTTTTCCTGTCATAGCATACCATTTGTCAGTTTAGAAACCAAAGGTTCTTTTAATGCAACATCCATTTTTACTTACATATAGGTTTCTCTTTTGAACTTCCGAAACCTAAACTTTAACTCCTCAAATATATCCAAACCAAAATCCTTTCCTTCTAATCTCTGTTTTTCATATTCTGTAAGTTGTCGATTCAAGCCATAAGGCTCTTCTGAAGCCTCTGTCTTGAAAGTAGGTTTTCTCCTGCAAATTGAGATCTACTTTACACTCATGGTCAAAGAAAAAAGACTCAAAAAACACACCAACCTTTACTTTTGAAAAATGCAACAGATTACACATCATAGGTGTAAAGTGATGGACAATTAAAAATTTTGTAGTTATCATAGAATTGTTTGTAGTTAATAAGCATTTTTAAGGTCAAGGGAAATGGATTCAATTCAGTTTGCTTCAATCAAAATACAGGACAGAAACATGGAAGGAACCACATGGAAACCCCATTGGAAACATGTTCAGTACTCAGAAAATATGGAGAGAGCAACCGACAAGCACTACAGAATTTCCCTATGGCTTCCCAGGTGATCTCCACCATTTTTTTTTAAAACTTGTTTAGCTGATACAAAACCTGTCAATCCTTGTGTTAGTCTTCTTGTTTACATATTCTGAAAGTTGAGTATATTTTGGCAGACTGCCAACCAAATGTTTCTACATATGCTGACCTGGAATTGGGCCACCTCAACCACATCTACTTGATTAATATTTTAGCAGGAAACAGACATGTACAATTTTACAATTATAATATCATTCACTGTCAGTTGACACTGTAACTTCAATGCTGACAGCTATAAGGCATCATATCTCTAACCAAATGATTCTAAACAAAATTTCTTTGTTTTTAAATCCAGAGGTTTATGCATCAAGTCTCTCTTCATTATTTTTCTGACTACATTAAAATAGTTTCAGATTCTGTTTCAAGTTAATATTTCACTCTTCTCTTGCTCAGAAAATGCTTCTCAAGTGTCAATTTTCAAGTAGAGAGGATGATGGAAACTGTTGGGTGGATGTCTGGCCAGGACACCACCTCCCAAGATCCTTTCAGTACCACGCGATGCAGCAGGAAGAAAGAAGAAACAAAACAAAAGAAAAATAATCAAAATACGTGGATCAGCCACAAAAGGGCTCGCCTCCACGGGGCATGCAAACTTCACTATGAAAAAGAAATTTTACAAGAGGAGACCTCACCCTCAACCCTTGTACACCCAATTCTCTCTCACCTGAAGTTCCCCTCACAAAAGCTCTCTGTCTCTTGGAGACCCCCCTGAACCCCTGAAGAGCCTGGCGACCGCTGTCCAGGAGCTTCCTGCTCCTTCTCTCACAGCACCTCACTCACGCCTCTCTCTCGCCTCTCGGTTCGTACGGCGGCGAGAAAACAACCCACACCCCTCTGTTTCGTCTCAGGCCTTTTTAAAGACCTTAAACAGAGCTTAAAACGTGATTAGAGAGGGATTAGGAGTCCTAAACAAAGCCAAAAAACCCCCTGGACCGTCGGATCAAGACCGGGAGCCTCCTGGGCCCTTAGATCGCGCTCCGGTCCATGAAATAGTGCCGTGGACCGCGAGAAACGCGTGGGAAACGCTTCCCACGCGGTCCACAGACCGCGCCATGGACCACCCGGTCCACGGTGGACCGGGGCAATGGGCCAGCAGGCCTGGGTCGCGCGTCCCACGCGGGCCTGGGTCCCGCGTCCCACGCGGGCCTGGGATGCGCGTCCCGCACGCCACCGCCTGCGGCCGCGCCGCTGCCGCCCGCCGCCGGTCGCCGGCGGTCCTCCGCCGCCTCGATTCTCGTGCCAACTTCAAAAGCTCGTATCTCCTCCATCCGAGCTCCGATTCAGGTGATCTTGGTCTCGTTGGACTCCATTTTTCGCCGCGAACCTCGCTGTGGGCTCAATGTGGGCTGAATCTCGAGGCGTCAAATCCTAACAATCTCCACCTCAACTCGATATTCGGCCTCCTCCAAACTTCGAGAGCTTCTGGATCTCCTCGCCCCCATGCCCTAGGGCAATCGCCTGCTGATCATGGATGGGCAAACATGGGAGTCGAGCCAGGCTGCTCGATCCCATCTCCGTCGTATGCTGTGCTCCTCATGACCTGAGACCTGCTCGGGGCATCATCCTGCGGCAATAGGAATCTTACCTTGCGACGTCGCCTCTCGTCCTCCCGAGTCTCCTGTCTCGTGCCCGATCCGTCTCCTGGAGCTCCACCTCGCTCTGGGCTCCACCTGACTCCCGATGCTCCACCTCGCACTGGGCTCCCTGCCAGGTAATAATGTCCTCTGCTCCCCTTCTTCCCCTCCAGCACAATCCTATCGCCGCGTAGCACCCTCAGGATTTCTCCACCAGCTACCGTCCTGTAGCCTCTCGAATCCAGTCTGCTAAGTGAGATAAGATTCTGCCTGAAATCGGGTATGTATCGGATCTCTCCCAATCTCCTCACTGCACCGTCATGTGTCCTCCAGCTGACCGTCCCAATGCTTCTGATCACACAGCTCGATCCATCCGGCAGATATACAGTGCTCTCACTGTTCTCCAGGGAGTCAAACTGCTCCTCTCTGCAACACACATGATAGGGGCATGCAGAATCTAATATCCACTGCTGGGAAGAAGTAGATACCTCGTCAGATATCTCCAGGACATCTCCATCTGAATCACTACCGGCCGTCGCTACAGCAGCCACCGTCCGATTTTTCAGTTGAGGGCAATCTCTGGCTAGATGCCCCAACTCCTCACACCGGTAACACCTGATTTTGCTCAAGTCCCTCCTGGACTTAGACCGCCCTCGTTGCGATCTCCTATCGCTCCGTCTACCGCCTCCTACACCTCCAGAAGCCACCAAAGCTGAACTATCGACACCTGAGCTCGAAGCTGGGTTCTCCCTCCTGAGAACCTCGTTCTGGAGTATCGCCGTGGTGACCTCGTCCATCTTGATAGTGCTCTTCCTCACTAGAAGAGCAGTCACCAAGGACTCGTACGAAGAGGGAAGCGACGCCAGCAAAACCAGCGCCCTGATCTTCTCCTCAACGTTCTCGCCAACGCTGAGAAGGTCGGTGAGGATCTTCTGGAAGTGGCTCAAATGCTCCTGCACGCTCTGTCCCTCAGTCATCCGCAGTTGGTAAAACTGCCTCCAGAGGAAAAAAGTATTGGTGAGAGACTTCGCCATGTACAACTCCTCGAGCTTCGACCACAGCACCGTCGGGGAAGTCTCGCTCAGCACATGGATCACCATCTCATCCGTCAGGTACATGCGGATGGTACTCACCGCCTGCATCTGTAGCCGTTTCCAATCCCGCACCTCCATGGTGGTCGGCTTTTCATCGCACAAGAGAGCATCGATCAACCCCTGTTGGATGAGCACGTCCTTCACCCTTGCCTGCCACAAGGAGAAATTGCTCTTACCATCGAACTTGTTGATCTCCATCTTGATTGTTCCTGTTTTCTCCATCTTCAGTCTTGCTCACCATCACTGCAATCTGCGTCCTTGTACCGCTTTGCTCTGATACCACTTGTTGGGTGGATGTCTGGCCAGGACACCACCTCTCAAGATCCTTTCAGTACCACGCGATGCAGCAGGAAGAAAGAAGAAACAAAACAAAAGAAAAACAATCAAAATACGTGGATCAGCCACAAAAGGGCTCGCCTCCACGGGGCATGCAAACTTCACTATGAAAAAGAAATTTTACAAGAGGAGACCTCACCCTCAACCCTTGTACACCCAATTCTCTCTCACCTGAAGTTTCTCTCACAAAAGCTCTCTCTCTCTTGGAGACCCCCCTGAACCCCTGAAGAGCCTGGCGACCGCTGTCCAGGAGCTTCCTGCTCCTTCTCTCACAGCGCCTCACTCACGCCTCTCTCTCTCCTCTCGGTTCGTACGGTGGCGAGAAAACAACCCACACCCCTCTGTTTCGTCTCAGGCCTTTTTAAAGACCTTAAACAGAGCTTAAAACGTGATTAGAGAGGGATTAGGAGTCCTAAACAAAGTCAAAAACCCCCCTGGACCGTCGGATCAAGACCGGGAGCCTCCTGGGCCCTTAGATCGCGCTCCGGTCCACAAAATAGTGCCGTAGACCGCGAGAAACACATGGGAAATGCTCACGCGGTCCACAGACCGCGCCATGGACCACCCGGTCCACGGTGGACCGGGGCAAGGGGCCAGCAGGCCTGGGTCGCGCGTCCCACGCGGGCCTGGGTCCTGCGTCCCACGTGGGCTTGGGACGCGCATCCCGCGCGCCGCCGCCTGCGGCCGCGCCGCTGCCGCCCGCCGCCAGTCGCCGGCGGTCCTCCGCCGCCTCGATTCTCGTGCCAACTTCAAAAGCTCGTATCTCCTCCATCCGAGCTCCAATTCAGGTGATCTTGATCTCGTTGGACTCCGTTTTTCGCCGCGAATCTCGCTGTGGGCTCAATGTGGGCTGAATCTCGAGGCGTCAAATCCTAACAGAAACTATATGTTCTTTCTCTTAAGATGAGGAGAAGCCAACAACAGTACTACCAAAAACTAATGACATGTGCGTGAGCGATCAACAATTAATGTCAGACAAGTTACATCTTATATTCATAAAAGATACTTTTGTAGATCCATCATAACATAACAAGAAATAAAATAAGATTAAAATGACGGACCTGTTTGTGTGAACTTAATGCAATGATTTGTTTCCTCCTGCAACTACTCCAGTCCTGCACTCTAAGTTGCAGCTTGCTACATTTTGAGTCAGTTTGCTTATAACTCTTGCCAGCAATTAACAGCACTCAAAGTGTATATTCATTTTGTTTCTTCTGCCAATTTTTCCTAAGTTGGGCATCCACAGCAGGTGATTCCCTATAAGTAAATAAATCTTCCCTTAAGGGCCTGATTGGTTGGGGCTAATCTAGCATGGAAAATTAATTCCACATCAGATTACCATATTTGGTATAAAAAGTGGGTGAGAGAGATGATAAAATAAATGGTGGATCCCATGAGTGAGAGAGAGAGAGACAGAGAGAGAGAGAGTAGGGTTTACGAATGAACAAGACAATAGATAATGATTAAGCTTGGAACAACCATCTTCAATCCTTTGTGGATTGCAGGATATGGTTAGATGCATTGATGAATTTTTTTGGCTTGAGTACATCTATCTCATATTCTTGATAATTCTGAGTGACATTTAATTTCATTTGCCTTCATATTTCATACAAAGGATATGTGGTTTATAGCTTCAAGCTCGCTTGCTGAGCATAGGACCATCAGGCCATGATGACAGCTACCAATGCTTTAGTCAAACAATGAAATGGCCCCATGCCAAAAAGCACAACCTTTTTTTTTTGGATTATAATCTAATGATAAGATCACATTACATTTTGGCTTCAAAGGAAAGCTTTGAGATCTTCCTTTGCCGTTCAGTCCAAGCTGAGAAAGGTCCTATTAAAGGACATGGAGGTGTATGCATAATCTTCACAATATACACATAACCTGAAGGTGCCGCAGTTAAGCTTGGAAAGCTAACATAGGAACATCTTAGAAGCTATTATCAAAATACATATGTCTGATCACTCAGAGGAGAGATACATGACAAGAGGCACATGCTCTAAATTTTTTGGCAGAAGCATAGACTTTTGCAAATTTTTCTAACTCCTACTTTGGCTAATTTCATTGAGGTCGTTTCACATAGTTCCTTGAAAAAGATCCCTTTAAGTGAGCCATCTGTGGCTAATCATTTTTTGAAGAAAATTGCCATATCATGGTATCATTAGGCTGGTAAAAACAAAAATCACAAAAATTGGTGCATGGATATGTCTAAGCTACATCAAATAGAACTTTATAAGATTATCAAACTAAAATAAAGCTCCTAAATCTACTGAAATCTTTTTGAATCAAGCATTACTTACGTGACCCCAATATATAGTTCATCATGAACTCAATAGTCAAACAAAACTAAATCAAACAGACAAAACTAAAATAATGCTCTCTAAATCCACTGATATCATTTTAGGTCAAGCATTATTTGTGCAGCATCAAGAGAAAGCTCATCATGAAATCACCAGTCAAACAAAATAAAAGTAAAGCTCTCCTAACCCATTGAAATCAGTTTGAGTCAAGCATTACTTGTGTGGCCTCAAGAGAAAGTTCCCCATGAATCACCAATCAAGGACTAAACACCAAGTATTGTGAGATCTACCTCTTCCCTTGCTTAAGAATTTTGGTCCATGTCAGAATTTTTACCTCAAAACAATGACAATTGGGGAGCTTTAATAGGATACTTGCACCTCCTTCTACCATTTCTGTTTCATGGGCTCCCCCACAATCAAGGTTTCACAAGATAAATTTCAAGGGATTGCTGAGGAACGAGCAAAAGTGGGTTATTTTATCCAGGACCAATAACAGCAAGGTTTCAGCAGCTGATGCAGTATTTATGCATGCCAACTTTATTCCCTTGATCGAGCTCTGAGCAGCTTGGGAAGTTATTAGTGTTGCTGTTTCTGTGCTTAATCTTATCAAGTCGTGGGTAAAGGGCAACTAGGAGACAGTGACTAGATGGATAAATGGCTATGGCAGCATGATGCATGGATATACTTAAGCAATAACAAGTGATCTTATTGCATTCTCAGCTTCCCATGTCTATATGGAGGGAACCCAGGTTGCAGATGTAATTGCAAATAAAGCTACTGAGTTACATGAAGTCAGCCATGCCTTGGAGGCCTAGTTTTCTTCCTGGTGTCCTCTACTGAGGAGCCTAGTTTTCTTCCTGGTATCCTCTACTGAGGACTAGCCGATGCTCTTTCTATTTACTTCACTCACATTTTCAGAAATTTACAGATCCTGTAGATTGGAATTGAAATATTTATTTGATACAGAGTCTAAGCATTCATATATTTTATTCCCAATAGTGCCGAATTTATGCATTAAAAGAATTACTTCTGCTGAGAAACAACGGTTCAATTTGCATCCAAAAAACATTATCTTCAATGCTTGTTTCTTTTTCATATATTTATTAAATGATACTGAAATTCTTAAGCATTCCATAATTTATTTTTGACGATCTAGATCAAGATCAACAGTAAAAGTAAAGTCTATGCATGCATTTGGTAATCTTAAATGCAATGTCCGAACATGAATAGAATTACTCATACTAAATGACAAGTACAGACCCTCCACATATGAACTAGAGAGATCCTAACTCCTTATCATGGCCATCCGTGTATGCACAATATTCTTGATTTGATAGCCCCCTTACAGTACATGGGCCATCCCCTTCCTGCAACCATGTGGCTCCCATCAAATCATGGCCATCACGCAATATACAGGTGGCCGTGATTCGGTGTCTTGAGCTCTCCAGTTAACTTACGAACTGAAAAGAATTCTAACTGAATAAATAACTGTGGTCCTCACTGACTCATATCTTTATATTTAATTCTTTATGTTTTCATTTACAGAAGATGGGACACTATGACTACCCTGAACTCGTTTCTAATCTAAACTATTGAAGATCCAACAACCAGCAAACATCGTAAGGCCTCTCTTAAATGTTTGTGAAATCCTTAATGCATGATCAGCTAAACTGAAAGGTATTCTCAGATCAAATCGACTAATTATTTCTCATTGGCTTGAAATAATGTCACGATCCAGCTAAATCTTAAACAGAAATACTCATTTCAACACAATATCTCCTCAAAATTTCAAATTTCCTCCCTAATTTAAGTTAATACCGCACAAAAATCATTCATGGTACTGAACTCGTCCAGTTCAAGCACAATAAAAACACTCAAATCAACACAGTTCATACGTTAAAGTTTCATCTTTTTCCGTATAATCTAACCAGATAACATAAAAAAAAAAAAAAACTGAAAATTGAACTTACTCAATGGATCCCAATTTTGTCAAACGTGCATTACGTGTTCTTGCCATCTTCAGCGGCGAACCATCGATCTAAGAAAACAAAAACAACGAAACAGATCGTCAAAAGAGAACACATCACCGAGCCATCGGAGTAAATAAGAAAAGGGCAAAAGGTTTCACCTTGAAAGCTCCCAGGGGCTTCCCGGAGAGCCCAGCGAAGGGTCCATCGGCGGGGGAATCGGAGCTCGCGGAGATGAAGAGTTGGCCGGACGGAAGAGAAGCTCGGAGGAGGGCGGCCATGGGAGGAGATCACTGGGGCTGGTGTTAGGGTTAGAGATGGAGCTACGTTTTGGGATTTCGCTCATTTTAGAGGAAGCGAGAGAAACCAGGCCTCGTAATTGGGAGCGGTGGTGGTAGGTGACAACGGTTTGACGGAGAAAGCTAGAAAGAAGAGGTTGGCAGATGGATTCGAAGGCTTTATTGGCGGAGTTCAACGTGTGCGCCTCCAAGCCGCAGAAATCTTCTCGACGCGCGCATAAAATTTTATATGCGCGCGCCTGATTTGATCTGCCATCGCTTCACGATGACAAGGAGAATGGAGGCTGAGTACGACAGCATCCAAGAGATTGTAATTTCAACAGACCAACAGATACTCGGATTATATGCGCGCGCCTGATTTGATCTGCCATCGCTTCACGATGACAAGGAGAATGGAGGCTGAGTACGACAGCATCCAAGAGATTGTAATTTCAACAGACCAACAGATACTCGATCCGATCCGTCTTGAATGCAACGAATTTTACCGAACCTAACTAAAATCCAAGATGATTATAGATTCTAAAAAATAATATTAAACTCCAAAAATTTTAAAAAATAATATTCAAAATAAAAATGGATTACATAAAATAAAACAGATTTTGTTCCTCTAAATTTCGAACTCATAACCATAACCAATGTTAGAATAGATGCGCTTTCTTCTGTACCATAATATATCTCTATATTTCTATCTAAAAGGTGCTTCATGTAGGATAGATGATCTAGTCTTTTTTGAATTCCAACCAATGTGAAACTAATAATGCCCTCTCTACTACACCATAATATGTTTCGTACTGAATCAGCTCGATATAACTTTAATATAAATTTTTCTTTCAAAATTATAATTATTTTATAATATTTACATGATGAGTTTTTTGCCAATCAGATCCAATCTCTATTATTTACTCGATTTGATCTAATTCAAAATAGCTACAGGATGCACATAAGTATGAAATTTTTAATTATAGATTAGATATGGATATTAACCAATCTGATTCATATTCAACTCGTTGCAATCTCTAACAGCATAGCCGTCATTTACTTGATGAGAAAAAAGGACCGCTAGGCCATGGTCTGTATAGAAATTATTATGTGCATGGTTGTCTTATAGGCACCTCGGTTCTACGAAGGGCCAAGTAGATCTGTCAACGGATCAGATTCGAGTCAGAACCTGAATATTCAGATCCGGACCCGATCTTAGTTATTGATACCGGATCCGGATTTGAATCCGAATTCGGATCCGAATACCCGATGGATCTAGCCTTGAAGTACCAGATCCAGACCCTAATGGGTCTCGGGTATCCGAACCCGATTTCGGAATCCGAAACTTATATTTAAATTTCTAAAAAAAAACTTAAAAATTATATAATAACCTAGAAAAATATCTAAAAATTATACAATCATATGATCATACAAATAAAAGTATAAAAGTTGTTTAAATTCAATAAGTAAAACTCCAATTAAAGCATCCAAAAACATAACAACATACCATTATAATAACAACATACAATTATAATATATATATATATATATATATATATATATAATTCAGATTTCGGGTCTGTCGAGTTTGGGTATTAAATATCTAGACTCTATCAGTTTACATGATAGTTTATCAGATTCGGATCCGGATCCAGATAATCGGGTCCAATACTAATATCAGATCTAAATCCGCCGGATAAATACTCGCAGGTCTCGGATCCGGTCTGTTGACAGCTCCAGGGCCAAGAGTATACCAAGTGCAGAAATGGTCACCCAAGTAGATGAGATCCCCCCACCCCAAAAAAAAAAAAATAAAACAACAGATGTCAGCGTGACATCAAACGAAAAGAAAAAAAATCTCATATTGAATCATACCGTTCAATATTTAGGTCATCCTGTTCCATCTTTAAACAAGAATGGTCAGCTTCAGGAACGTAAGTGAAGTTTACTGAAGCATTGAGTAAATACTGATGAAACCACAAGGTTGGTGAATGTTTTGATTTTATCCAAAGACAGGTTCATAATTGCCCTCCTCCTGCATTCGATCAATAAACTCCTTGTGGACATACTGCCTGATAGGCATGTCTGGTAGTTCGCAGCCTGTAACCCTCTCGGCGATTCCCAGGGAATAGGAGGATATATAGCGGCAACGCTATGTTGCATCTAAAGCTCATCAAATCTAATCAGAAATCTTTGTTATTATATTAGTTTTAATTCGGAGTAACAAATGGCCATGCATAGTAGGTCGACAAAAAATCAGAACCTGTCAAGTGGCTGGTGGGAAAATGTTAGTGGAGCACCTGGAAGGCTGGAAGCCCCATTAGGAGATTGCAGAGCTAAATAAGATTTGTTTTCATGCATATTGGTGAAATCTGGTACCAGCAACATCATAATTAGAAAAATTCCCCAACCATGCCATATCTGTTTGACATTTGTGGCGGAATGGTTGAGAAGGTGAACAAACCAAAAGCTCCCCCTCCCACCGATCACCAACCAAGACATTGTTTTCTGAACTCCCCTCAGCATCTCTAGCTATAAAAAGCGCAGCATCAAAACTTAATCATCACAGAAAATATACAAGCCTTGGCTCTTTCTTCCACTCGTATATAGCCACAAGCTCTTCTCTCCCATTTACGTATATACCTATGGCTTCTCAAACTTGGTGCCTCCTAGCTTTGCTTGTGACGTTGATGAGCACTGATGGAAGCCATGCAGCACGCCATCTTTTAGATACTCCGGCACCGGAGACTGCACCAGCTGCTACGCCGTCCCTGCCATCGATACCGACGATCCAATCGCCTCCTTTGCCATCCATGCCAACACTGCCAAAGCCATCTTTGCCTCCAATGCCGACCATGCCGGCCGGCTCGATGCCTTCTCTGCCTCAGCCTGCAATCCCTACTGGAACGTTGCCTCCGATGCCGGCTATCCCATTGCCCACCATTCCTTCCATTCCAAAGAGCATTCCTCCATTGTCTTCAATTCCAATCACCGTGCCGTCGATCCCTGGTGTCCAGCTACCACCCATCCCTTTCCTCTCTCCACCGTCGAGCCCGTGAATGCCGCAAACTATTGAAACTGCAGCAAGATTTGGAGTTGGAGAGGTCTGAGGTCTATTACGTTTATGTACTGCTGGCTATGTATGCTGTTCGTGCCATATATGAATCTGAGAGTGTTCAGTATTTTTATTGGTTGGTTTGTAATGTATTCGTCATTCATATATATGAATTGGATTTAGTTTCTTGGTTTCAAGTCTGTTAGGTGCCTTTGCTTCTATGATTTTTTTAGACGAAAAATTGTTGTCATTCTCTGTGAATTCCCCATCCATAATATAAGGAACTAAGTAGCGGCCCTTGGTCCAAGTACCGTAGCTTCTCTGTTTCAAACTATGAGATGAAAAGGAAAATGGATTTCTACAAAAAAAAAAAAAAAAAGGAAAAATGGACAATATGTGGAGGAGATCAATACTGCAATAATTTTTTTTTTAAGAAAGAGCAAAAACATGCATCAAAAGTTTGGAAAGGAAAAACAAAGAAAACTGAAAAAGATGCGAAATCAATCCAGGAATTCACCCACATGACTTCTTTGCTTACCATCTCAATACAAGAAAGTTATTTTATTGTGACAACTTATGTGTGACAATTACATATTTTTGCATGCAAAATATCGAACGGTGACGACAACTAATAGCTGTCCCAAATTAGAAGTTTTAGTCATCTTTTAAGACCATGAAAAACATCATCAAAAAATGATTATTTTAGATGACAATATTTCAACGGTCGTTGCGACAGGCTGCCACTATAATTAAATCCTGGCACCAAACAGAAGTTATAGAGTGAAAAGTTATCACAAAAGCATAGCTTTTCTTGTGACAAGCAATTCTTTCATCGCAATGAATGTTTCTTTGTGACAAGTTTTTTCATTGTCATGTAAATATATATTTATAAGATAATCTGATTTGAGACCCAAACCAGTTTATCAAGTCGACCTGATCAATTATTTTAAGAAACTCTCCTTCTTGAACATAGGCAGGAGGAAGGGATTATAAATTTATGTTTCCAGATATTTCTAACTGTTGATTTTAATTTAGAGCATCGTTAGCATCTGATTGAGGAGTTTAAGCTATTAATTGTAGCTTATGCATAGAGTTCTATTATATAATTATGATGAGTCATCATATTCTAGTAGATATGCAATTCATAAAATAAAATTAATAATCTTAAAATGAATACAATACTTAACAAGTACTTAATCCAAACGGGAGATCAATGTGGCCAGTGAAGTTGCGTCAATTGGTTACACCAGCTTTATATTAAAACATATTTGAAAAGTCATTAATATCCATAAGTAGTAATATTCAATTTAAATCCTAAAATTGGATATTTTTAACAATAACCACATTTCACTGATAAAGAGGTTATCTATATGATATATAGAGTCCTAAAAATGAAAAAAGCTCAAATGATAGTCTAATTAGTTTTGTTCTAAAAATGAAAAAAGCTCAAATGATTCTCATATTATTTATCATACATTTATACAAGTACTGTTTCACTCTCAAAGAATTGTGCTTCAAGGTGTAGAGGACAAATTAAATCACTTAGGGACCCAAAATTTGAATTTATTAAAGTGAATTTTAACAAATTGTTCTAGCTACTTTTAGAACAAATATTTTTTTACATTAACATTATAAGTTAATGATTTTACTTGGTAGTTGAGAGGCTTAAGAGGTGTTCAAGTCGGTCAGTGATTCGAGACTGTCTGGGTTGGGCCATAGGAAACATGGATTGAGGTCTGGATTTAATAAAATGATGATAATACTTTTTGTGATAACACATGTTGTCCCCGAGTAAAGGCCTTTATAATGCCCTTTGCTGTCACCAAATATTCGAACCTTATCATTATTGTTGCTATTAAGTGATAAAGTATACATCTTTTAGTGACAACTTTTCTTGTCATAGTAACAGGCATGTTTGCTGATAATGAACTATCATCATGAAAGCCTTTGAGATTTGATGAGGACATTATTTTTGTCATTAGGAACAAATATACGTTGTCTTATGACGATCAAAATCTTGTCAAGAAAACTTTTAGTGATAAGATTTTGATTTCCAATGATTGCATTCGAATTCAATGTGTCTACACTTGCATTTGTAAAACATCAACGAAGAACTCCTATAACACAAATTTGGTTGAGAGGCACCATGCAATGTATTTTAATAAATGGTCGATTAGTTAACTTCACATGAGGATAGACATTTTAAGCTTTGTTATTTTTAAATATAATGAATAATTAATTTATAAAATTACCGACATTCATTGGTTTCGATAGCATAAATTAACAGTGCATGAGATCTTTAAATTCTTAATGCAAAGCCCTATGTTACAAATACCTTCAGTGGATGTTTGGTTCATGATTGAAATTGAAATTGGAATCAAAATAGTGTATCCTCCGAAATATTTGATTCATGAGTAGAATCAAAATTGGAATGAAGATTTGAATCCTTAGAAGAGAGTATGGATTAGATTTTATGAGTATTAGACTATTCTCCCCTCATCCTAGAATCAGAACCAAAATGGAACTCCCTTCAATCAAATAATTGGAATGAGAATCGTCTATTCTCATTCTCATTCCAAACCACAACTCTTTCCAACTAAACACTCCCTTAAATAAACTGCACATGTAATGCAAGTATGATGCACATCCCAATAGACTGTTACATTGGAACCTCGTCTGATATCTTAGAACAACAACATGCAAGAACTCACCACCAACCCCAAGAGAGAAGAAAAAATGCCCTTGTCATGTGTTTAGGCTGTATGCCATAGAAAAACCAGCTTCTTTAATGCCATTGGCGCTTTGCCAAGCTGCCCATGTTATTTTATTTATAAATTTTGAAATTAGAGAGATTAGTACTAACTAAATTGCTGATTAACAAAAATTTATCCATCACACTCTTAGATGACATAGCATCAAGAAAACTGACACTCATCCCAAAGCCTCATTAGAGCACATTTCTGGTGGCCAGTACCAACAGTAGGTCCAAGGCTCTAAGATGTAGCTAGAAACGTCGACGTCCAATCGGGGAATATTTGGCGAAATTAACCTTACCATTTTTCTCACATCTAGGTCTTGGCGTTGCACTCTTGTCCCAAGAATTTAGCTCGATGGGTCATATGCTAAGCCTTAAGTCTCACGTGTCAGCTGAGTCTTCGTTCCTGCGGTCATATGCCGTCCGCCCGCGAGAGCACAGAGTCACGGTATTGTGAGCAGACTAATCTCTTAAGTTTAACATGTGAGCTTGTGATGAGGATCCAAACACACATGGCTTGTCTCTTTCGTGGGAAGAAGGTTTCACCTTCCTCCGCAAAAATTCACCATTGGATCGCAATAAAGGCCACTACAAGAACTACACAAACAGATTAATGAAGTTCTGAATGCTTAGAGATCTCCAACGATTTATATTGCCAAAAAAAAGATCAATTATTCTTTTGCACAAAATATACAACCGAGACCCAATCTGAACCTGGTGCAATATGAGTGTTAGTCAGCATGCACCTAAAAATAATTCTAACTTACCAACAAAACAATCTTCCGGTTAAAATGTTTTTCATATACGGCTACTCACAGGACAGCATTCATAAAAAAGCTACAAACCAAGTTTTATTTTATTGCATTGTACAGAACAAGCACTTCAGGCACATAACTAGAGCCAGAGGGGGGGGGGAGGGGGGTAGGAGAATCTCACGATCAGAACCTTCAAGAATTTGTAACACGCATTTTGAATGCTGAAGACATGGTATTAATTTAGTTGACCGATAAGATCAAGCAAATCCAGGTAATTGGTAGAATGGTACGTGAATGATATGAAAGACAACAATTATGCTTAGGAAGAGCGTACCAACACATACAAATAATGAGAAGTGAGATGGCAAATCTAACAATATAAGCACCAACCATTGTGATCTTACCTTGACGGAAACAGTTGAATAGGCCGTTCGGCCAATAGTTTTCATCATATGAATCCAAAGTTGAAAGCTAGGGCCAAAAGGTTAATTAATTTATTGTCAGGAATTCAACCAAAGTCTACAAATACTACAAATAGCTCACCTCGCACGTCCTGAATTCAGACGTCACACTTGAGAGGGTTGCTAATGCAGCAACAAAAGGGGGAAAGGAGGAAACTTGCAACCAAGAGCTTAGAGTATACGACTCCACATCCACCCACCAGCATATCTTGATTCTAAAAGGACATTCGAGTACTAGAAAATCTAAACAACAGACATCCAACCTTTTCAATTCAAGCTTATTTGGACAGGTCTTCCACATGCTCCTGTTTCTTAAACCTAGAAAACTTCCATCAGTTTCCATAACGAGTCCGACCTTAAAACGGCTGAGGATTCCTTCCCAGTTTGTTCATCATTAGTCTTCAGGAAAAGGCCTTCATAAGCATGCCTATATTTTCATAAGCTCTTTACCATGCATATTTCTATCTTCTGTTCTAGCACCAAACATGCAAATTAACATAGATTAACACTATTTCAGTAATATCCAGATTAAAGCAATGATATTAGGGTGTTTGGTTTGGAATCAATATCGGCATTGGAATGGCCAAATCTCCTGAAGTTTTTGGTTCGTGACCGGAATTGAAATCGAAATGAAAATTTGAATCTTTAGAGAAGAGTAGAGATTGAGTTTTAGATAGATTAGATTATTTCCATTCCACTCCGGAATCGGAATCGGAATGAGAGTCCTTCCAACCAAACGGTTAGAATGAGAATCACCCATTCCCATTTCAATTTGAGACTCCAAATCCCCCCAACCAAACACTAATGTTTATTAACATTCAATAAGTCAAAAAATAGGATTATAGCTAAAACTGATCAGATTCATATGGATTTGCATAATATACTACTTCTCTGAGGCCCATATCACAGTCTGTATACACATCCACTGAAGATCATTAATAAAAAAAGAAAAAAAAGATCATGTCTGCTGAAGATGAAGATGAATCTGATGGGAGAGGAATGGTACTATTGAAGGTGAATAAATCATTCAGGCTACTCACATAAACTGCTTTGCTCACTAAACCAAACATGGTTGCTGCTAAACACTCGTCATCATCTTACTCACCCAACAACCCAACACAGCATCCCCCCTTCCCCTCCCCCCCTCTCCACCCCCAACCCCAACTCCCCTGCCCAAAAAAAAAATGGAAACAAAACAAGAAAAACACTTACCAACAAAATCTGTGTTAATGTTTATAGAACTCAATTTTTCGGCTACAAATAGAGTTAATTGCATTCTCCAGGCTGTCAATTTTGTCATGTTCTACTTTAAAGGTAACCATAGTGATACCATCTTTACCAGTATCATAGTCCTGCTTGATGTCCTCAACTTCAAAATGCTTCAGCTGTTACAAACCATGCAGTTCAAAGAAATTGTAAGTGCTTTTTTGGGCCCTACCAATACATAAGAAACTTTAAATTTATTAAAAAAAAAAAATCCAATGACACTAAATGTCATATTATACTGATGGATTATATGATTGTTTTCTGTACATAGCAATCGTAATCCAAATACATACAACAATTGTATCAACATTGGCACATCAACTTAAGCCATATGTATATGATAGATACAAACAGTTGCCCACTTGCATTGAAGGAAGAGCCCAAGCAACTAAAACAGATAGAACTTGATCTAAAAGGATTCTCAACAGGAATTCATGCATAGTTGAGTACAACAGTAAGAGTGGACTTCCATTCAGTTAAAATTTACTGATTTCCGCTATTTCTGTCCCATTTAATCTAACCACTTCATGTCTAGTCTGTATGACAAAGTGCACTTAGCCATGATTGTATACAAGACAGATATCATCATTTTCTTAGCACACAGTACTAAGATGTTTTCCCTTCAGGTAATTATTACAAAGTCCAACGATGGTCAACATTTTACAAATGGCATGCACTATTTTGATTATAAAGATCACACCCTTAAAATAATGTCAATCATAAGTTGATAAATTCTAATTGCATAATGTTTACAAAGATAAAGCTAGTATGCAACATTCCATTGACAATGGAAGCCTCCAAATAGAACTTACCTTATTTTAGTGAGTCCATATGAAGCTACCTGGTATTAAAGTTTTAATTGTTTTGTAATAATGAAACAACAAACAGAGACACCATGATATAGAGACAGTGCATATGCAAGGCTTATTAATTAGCTGATTCATTATCTCGACGAGCCTATAATAGAATACTTAGTTTTAAAAGCCAGAGTATCTTGCAGAATTGAAACCACAAACACAAGCTAATGACTTGTTGTGAGAACTGAGAACCTTCCATATTGGGTATTGCAACAACTTCAGGTTCAAGATCCCATTATCATACCTCATACCCACCTTTAAGCTTCCAAACTATCTTTAAATACTACCAGCTAACTACTACTTAACTGACACATATTGCTTTCTTTCCTATTATTACACGTCCAAACAGCAAAATCATAAAATAACGATGTCTGAGATAATATGTTCGGTAAAACATTAATTTTTCTAAAAAAATTCCCATGCTCGCTGCTGCCTCATGTCTCCAAAATATGACCTGGGATAGCACAGGAGCTCTTCAATTCATTGCTTTCTTGCTGGGTATTTTCAGAATCATAGGTGTCATAAGAAAGTGAAAGTTTCTCAATTTATGGAGGATGGAAACTGCTATGAAGATTATAGTATGTACATCCCAAAATCAATATACTCAGGAATGACAGAATTTATGACAAAAGTCTATGTGTAACTAAATATATAGATAGTACTAGACCTCAGCCATCTTGCATGTGAAAAAATAAATAATGCAGCCATGCAACAGTGCATTTAGGGAAGCATGATAGCTGATCAAAATATCGAATAGATAAGCTATTTGATGTCTTAATATGTCACATTAGATACATACAAGAATCCACATTAGCTCTGTCTCACAAAATATGATAACAAATTAACAATCTACAGTGGTTAAAAGCATACCTGATTATACACTACACCCAACAAATCAAATGGAATCTCCATACCAATTGGAGCCTGAAATTAGTATTTAGGTTTAGACATATGGCCGGATATTATAAGGAGTTATCACGAGAAAAATGATAAATTGATCGGTGAAATTAATCTATTCTAGCTTCCTTTTTTAGTTTATAAAAGCAAATAAACAAAACAGAGATAAGGGCATAGCACCTTACTTTGGGTTTCACTACACAAGTTGCAGCACCTTTGAGGCATTCTGAAGCAACACCAGCGTAGGCCCTGACTAATCCTCCAGTTCCCAGCTCTATACCTCCAAAATACCTACATGTGAATGTTAGAGGTTACCAACTAAAAGGAAGAATTCAGTTCATGGGCACATATATTACAATAGTAGGCATAAAAAAATAGCACACGATTTCTAAATATCTTCACCAATAAGGTTCGCCATCTCAGTATCGAACCGTCGGTACCATCCTATTATAGTGTCGATATAGATACAATACGAGATAGCGAGGTATACCAGGTATCGGTCTGATACGAGACTACATACCGGTTCAATACTAATACAGTATATGGCACATGCGGGATGGTACATTACTGACTAGTACGGTAAACCTTGATCACGGGAGTGCAAGACAACAAGTTCGATAACATTTGAAGGTATACGGATACCATGCATAATTTACCATATGAGAAGTCGTTACACTAAAAGAACTTATAAGATGCAGCAAGTATAGATTTAATTTAATATTGATAATCATCACAACACATCCATACTTAAATTAAATCATCTATTTCTAGATTGTAGAATCAATAAATAACAGCTCATGCCTTCCTATCGCTTTAAACAGAATCATTGATAGAATGCTAGGTTTCAAGAGAAAAGTAAACATTATCTTTAGATCAACATAGACTAGAGAGAAATGATCACCTGATCACAACCACCATCACCATATCAATTCCAGAAGAGACAATGGCTGAATATATCGGTTTTCCAGCTGTACCTGATGGTTCTCCATCATCATTATGCCGATATCGATCTCCAAGCTGCATGAATAAGCATGTTGTTTAAAAAGCATCATAAGAAACTGTTGAAGCACATACACTTCTGTGGGCCATAAGAGAAGGGCGAACAGTCACCTTGTAGGCCCAGCAATTATGAGTAGCTCGAGGATCTTGGACCTAAGTTCATAAAATCAAAACAAAGCCAATCAAAAAATTACACAATAATCCTTCCCTTGATATTTGTAGAATTATAAGAGCCAACAATTCACTCATAAAATGCAACAACCATAACTAAGCTCCAATCAGTAATTACCTGACATTTCATCAAGTCAAACAAAGGGATAAATGTCCACCGGCCAATTTTTTTTAAGATTCTAGGCATAAATATTGACTTATTGGATAAATAATTCTAGATGTTACATCACAAAAGAAGAACAATGCAATGGGCTCTTGAGGAGAGGATAAACATAGAGGCTCAAATATCCCAAGGGGAAGATCAGTCATTCTCCACTTCTGGAAGAGTATACTAATAGCTAATTTTCATCAAATTGTGGCTTGATTCCATATGAAGCATCCTGACATATTGAAGTTTGGTTCTTACGAGTTTTAAGACACATATATCATGACTAACAGTATGGATGCTGAATTTACAGGTCCTATCATGCATTATAACACACCAGAATGGCTAGCAAATATCCATTTTTGTGCCTAATCGAAGCATGCATAGGAGGCATATAATCTTATTTTTCTACAAACAATTTTGTGCTGCAGGATGCAATCAATGGTAAAGATCTTTACATCTGAATGTCCCTCTCTCTCTCTCCCTCCCTCCCTCCCTCCCTCTCTCATACACGCATATGTGTGAATGCACGCTACATACACATATGCACATTTGCATGCATGATGATCAAGGCAAGCATCTCCTAGACATTCTAAGGTCTGACTATCATTTACATGATCATGCAAGAACCCAAAAAGTATTTCAACTCTATACCTTTTGTCCAATCAAATCTATATTCACATCTTGCACATGAAAGCAGAGAGGAAACATAAAACTCTCCAGTTGAACATTGATGTACAATGCATAAAAATATGCATGGGTATGGAGAGAATCTAAGTTTGGCTTCTACATAGTTTCCTGCAAGAAATTGATGACTTATGTCATAAGAGAAGACAAACAAATAGATACTTGAACCAAAAAAAATGAAAGAAGAGGGCGAAGTGTGTTAAGAATTGCACAAAACTTCTATATTTCAACCATGATGGAGTAGTTTCATCCAAAATATATCGGAAGCCCACCAATTCCAGTTTTCAGTCAAGCATCAGCATTTTTGAGAAGTTTAGCCAAAAGCTAATTGATTTTGTCAACCAACAAACTTATTGGTCTCATTTTGGTGTTTCTCATCTGTTATTTGAGTTGGACAACAAAAGATCTTATAAGTAGCTGATAATCAAGATCCTTGGTATCATTTCAAGATTAGATTCAAAATTTGCAAGTCTTTCAAAGATTCAACTATATCCAATATTTGAAATCATATATTTTTAGAAGCTTCATGTAACATACATCAAGGAGTATACACCATAAAGGTAGTCCATCAATCGCATGATTGTAATAACTAGAAAACAGACACTAGAAAATGCACCTATAATCATGGTTCCCAATCCCTGTGGGACAACCAGCAGGATGCCGGGATGGGGGGCCATCCCATGTGTCGGGAAGGAACTGTCCCATCATTGTCCTATCATCCTGATCGGCGTGAGCTGAGACATCCCTATCCAAGTATCAAGACAAGGTGGGACGGCTGTATGTCCTATACCATGGAAAAACCAGGATGACCCGATCTTATGGGATTTAAAAACTTGCCTATCGGATTTGTTTTATCCCTCGGCAAAGGAGATCTTGGTGAGGTGACATGATAGAAAGCAAAATGTTTCTTTGAAAAGGACTACTTGGATGGGGCCAAAGGTTTAAGGAGAAGAATTAAGAACCCAAAGTCTTCAAGCCCAACCATGTAGCACACATGTTAGCATATATGTGTTTGCTAATCAATTTATGAATATTGTACATTCTGTTTATCATTTCAATATTTTCTATTTTTTTGTGCATGTGACTGTTGATTTGTTTAAATATACCTCTTCTGTAAAGTATCTCATATACAAACTTATTACATAGTACAGTTTCCAGAGTGAGTCACAAGATGATCAGACTTGAGGCTCATCCCAACACTACAAAACTCATATTTCCTGTTCCACAAATATAGGAATGTAAGTATCCTAAAGTAAAGTACCACCAAAACCTTTAAATCCATTTTGACATTTCTGTATTCCCATGACCAGGCTTAACTAATAAGAAAGAAAAAAACAAAAATAATCATCTCTTTTGGGCAACTGCAAGATTCAAAATATTTTTTATAGAAGGTTAAGAAAGATTGAATTCTGATTTCCTTATTATTTTTCGTGTATAAGTTCTGATAAATATGGAAGTCTTCCCTTGCAACATATGAACAAGAAACACAATGCTGGATGACATTCTTATGCTTCAAAAACATTTTAGAAAGTAAATTTTCTTTCTTTTTCTGGTTAACATGTATGAGAAATCAAAATTAGGGACTTCCAATATGGCATACATATTTGAAAAATAAGCAACTATCTGACAACAGTGGAAGTGCATTTAATAATCAATATTATTAATGCTTGATAGTTTGTACTTACACAATTCATGCTTCTACGACAACTAGTTACAAAGAACGTGCAAATGTATGTGGTTACTCATGTATTTAAGATATAGGATAAATTTTAAAAACTTTTAGCATGGATTATGTGCTTGTATGTCTTCCTCATGAAATCTTTTTGGTATTTACATTCTCAATCTAGATAAGCTTAAGTTTTACTATGACCAACAAATCAATGTGGATTTAGATTTTGAAGGATGGGGAGCTCTTAATATGCACAAAATCATGGAAATCCCAACTTAAGCAGAATTTCTCCCCCCGACTCCTCTAGGTCCAGCATGTTAGGATCCTCACTTATAGAAGTTCAGCATTATTTAAACCTCTAAAGGAGATATCTAACTAGGGTTATTATAAGAACTCAAAGTTGGAAAATATAACCACTTTTATTGACTATTAGAATAAAAGTTACCTGCCTTTTCCTTTTTTGTATTTGAACTAGAATAAAATCAAGTTATAAAACTTAAGAACCTCAATGTTTATACATAACAATTGTTGGATGCTTGTACTAATTGTGAAGCAAATATGAAGAGTCATCGTCTAGTGTGACTAGGTGCCTTAAGTTGCATTACACTAAATACATGTGGTCCTTTTACAAAAGCATTTGAGGAAGCTTAACTTGAAAAATCTTTTAAAATTAATGAAAGCAGCCTACTTATGAAACATATTTATGGTCACAAGATACAAATACAACTTGATACATATATCATAATATGACAAATTTTGAAATAACATAGTTTATACTTTACACAATAGCACCAACATCCGTAAAATTTATCATTTATTCATCACTAAATCCATGGACAAGCATCCATACTTCATATGTTAATATCAACATCACAAACTCCTAAATCAGTAATTCATCATTAAATGGTTAACAACATCCATGAAAAAGAAGAGGAAAACAAGAATTAAATAATCAACGGATAAAATAATATCCTCCCTCACTCACGGTTGGGCGTATCAAATAAGTATCTTGGGTGTATCCAAGAAGTATCCAAAACGTTTTTCTTGATTTAAAAAAAAAAAAAAAGATACTTAAGGCTATCATTGACCCATCAATTTGCATTCATAAAAAGTAAATTTTCTACTAATCCCTTTCTTATCCATGCTTATGTTAAACAAATGGGCAGTGTTGAGGAGGCCATAAATAGGTTTGACTAGTTGATTTCATAACTAGTGACTTGCAAATGTGGTGGTCATGTCCACAATTTAAATATGTTTTTTCAGCAATTAACTGTCCCACAAAGTGTAGTACAAGCTTTTGTATTTAGAATTTATTTTGCTATTGGGAAGGGACACATTGCAAAAAAAGAGACAGAAGGACAGCTACTAATAAAACATTAATGCAACATAAACTAAATGAAAATTCAATTGGTCAAAACATAATGCAATCAAAATTGGCATCCTCAAGAACTAAAGAATAATGTCTGAGGGTCATGGACTTATGGTCCCAATCTTCCACTTATGTCAAAGATAATTATATCAATTTCAATAGAATGATGCTATGTTATTAACACAGGGGAAGGGAGCTATTGTAGTTCTAGAGCCAAGCATTTCTATTCTAATTGCTAAGAATGGCATGCTAATAAGTGATGATGAGAATGATACTCTCATACCCTCACATTGATAGTGATAGGGCCACTAGACATGATAATGATGATGGTGTTGCTTATGCATAGACCCAACAAGACACAAAGAGCATTTCCTTAATAGAACTTGACCATCATACTGAGGATATTGGTCATGATGCTTAGGCATAACCTAATCAAACTAAGTTATCAGGAACCTCTCAGCGCCTTATCCTCATACTGTGACTTATAACAAGTTTTCCAATGCAGGAGCTGTTTTACCTAGGCTCGCACAATACTTACACTTATAATTCAGATGCTAAATGAGACGTGAGACAAAGGAAATGGCCAGCAATTTATACCTATAATTCAGAAATAAATGGGAGGTAAGATAGAGGAAACGAGAAGTTTCAGCATGATGATTATAGATCTAGATCCTATAAAAGACACTATCATGCATAAGGGCTATCATGGTGGAGCTTAATACAATTCAAATGGAAAGACATATGGACCACTAACATGAGGCAAAGAGTTCCATAAACCTATCATAATAATGGCAAAAAATTTGCCTTTGTACATCCAATATTTACTCTGAAGCTGTTTCATCTTCTAAAAAGCCAACAATGACCCTACTACCTAAAGTTATTGCTTCTACAACAACACCTTAGCCATTCAATGCCAATAGTATATTAACATATAGACATAGCCTGCACTTATAGGTGTGGCGACACCAACAGTCACTAACGGTCAGACTGATCCCTTGGAGTATATGGATGCCGTGAGTGGGCACTATGACTGCTACTCTAGTAAAAAAAAAGAAAGAAAAGGCATTTAAAATAAGTATAAATTTAGTAACAAGCATATCAATATGGACCACAGATGATTTTTACAAACTAAGTTAATATATCATTTGGTAGAATGAATAGGTTCTGACAGTTACCTTCATAATCAAAATTTATTTTAAGTAACCTATCAAATTATTTTCAGCATCTTTAGATAATTACATAGTTTCATATAACTTATAAATTTAGCTTCTCTTCTTTCTTACTGTCTATGTGCTTACACAGAGAAATTCCACCTTAGTCTTCATGACAGAATTTGCCAAATACTATAATGTCAGATGTTTGAACTGTTTATCAGCAATCAGCATTGCTACTTCTGCAATCTCGGATGCTATATTGCGGAGAAACCAGGGCTGTGTCATGGTTCTGTTCGAACATTTTTTTCTGTTCCTGAAGCTATGTTAAATGTGACAACATCACTGTTATATCGAACCATCCAACCAAATCTTTCATGAGTTCATTTTAGCTGCAAAACTATCTGAAAGCACCAACTCATAATCTAACGTGATGCCCATTATTTATTTGATAACATATCATGCCAGCCTTCTGAATTTAAATAGCAAAATTTCACATCCATTGATTTCTCTATAGCAACAGAAATTTTATAAAAGTGATTGTTCCTAATCTACCAGTCAATCAGCATCAAATACTGAAATTACAAATATATAATAAATACCAAAATATAATATAGCCAATTCGGTTCCAACACAACTAACAAAAAATTACAATCAACCGGGACAGTTAACCATCAGAAGAACGATCATTCCAAATAACCATAAAATGGCCGATAAAATTACAACACAGAGATATCTACCAGATGAGTACATATAATCCATACAGATCCAACCTAAACATTAAAAGCAAATGATAAAAAAATTCCATTAACGAGTTAAACAACTCTCATTTTGGTACCTTTGACATTTATGAAAAATCCAACCCTAGTATCGAAGAAAATGATAATATTCGAATTATATGATGAAAAGATCAAAAGAACAAAAGCAAAGAGCAGGAAGGGAACCTCAGAGAGGAAGGAGTGGGCGGAGTGCTCGTCGGAGATGGGGGCGGCGATGGCGATAAACTTGCTCTTCTTTATCTCGCGCTTGCAGGTCGCCCGTTCTTTCAGCGTGGTGTACGGCGACGGCGACGGCGACGGCGACGGCGACGGCGACGGCGATGGCGATGGCGATGGCGATGGTGGCGACGACGACGACATCGGGCGAAGACTTCCGTCCGCTCTCGAGACGGTGAGGAGGAGCGCAGAGGAGCAGAGGCGAGGCGGCACTCTCAGCAGCATTCGGGATCGGGGTGTTTAAAGCCGACTTGGGTCCGTCCGTTTTTGTCCATCTGGTCAGCATATCTAAAGCGCTGATGGCCGCGATCATGTCCACGGGGCATGCGGATGCTCCGAATGGATCACTGTTTGCCGCCTGGTTCTTGGTGCGCGCTAAACTTGCCCGTGGGGGGGAAATTACTGCACGGTCCAGGTCCAAGTGGACCCGGGCAAATCTTGGAGCATCTGGACGGTGAATAACGCGCAATCGGAAATTGGTGAAATATAAGAGGTAATGTGGCGTGTTATCCACCGTGGGATTTAGCGTGGTCCATTGGACCTGCTCCAGGAACTCGATCCGTTTATCATAATACCGGCAAGGTCCCCAAGTTCTTGGCAGTTCTCACCCTTCCCTAAAGTCACCATTTCTCGGCCTATCTTTGTTGACGTCACACGATCTCTGATTAATGGATCCATGGTTCTTAACTATTGGCCGGGATGTGATGACATAATTATTATTTTTTTTTTATTACTATGTTATGTTTTAACTCCTTTTTTTTCTAGGTCGATTTGGCCGTGTCAAGTCTGGTTCAAGCCTATTCCCATTTTATCTGGCAGGACCTGGGCTATGTTTTTAAGTCAAAGTTCAATCCAAAAACCTAAACTAAAAGATGGATCAGACTGGAGTTTCCATCTCACGTGGGACTACTCCCAAACATGCTGATTCCAACCCAAAACCTTTAATTGGTAAGAAAAGGGACCACCAGGGAAGCACTACTTTGTTTTAACAATGGGATTGAGCAATGAAAGGGATTTCCCAGCCTACATCATTAATTTGAAGACCTAATACATCAAAAGCCCTGGAGTACATGCAGTTTTTCCTTTTTCCCGTTCTTATTCATGATGAGGATATGAATTATATTTCTTTTTAATTTCTCAAAATCACCTTTATCTCACATCTCTGATCTTGTGAGATACTGTATGGATTAAAGAAGGGCAATCAAGTAATCAAGTAATGGTCGTGATGAAACCCACCCTTAGCACTGTTTGGAGAGAAAAAGAGCATATGAAATTCTTTGTGCACCGTAGATGGTATAGAAAATCTGACGTTAAGTACACCATTTCATCTGATTGATTTACGTAGTCATCATTTTTTCAAGCATTTAATATCTGTAGGTCGACTTTTTCATTTAAAAATTTTATATGATGAAAATACTTCTGTTTTTTGAAAAAATTATGATATTCTATATCCATATTATAACATCCTGCATTTATAATATGCACAAAATGTCACAATTTTTTTTTAAGGAACAGAGATATTTTCGTCATTCAAAATTTTCAAATGAAAAAATCGATCTGAAGGCATTAAATGTGCATTAGAAAATAGTTGGATAAAAATACCCCTCTCATATTATGATATCTGAGGCTATATTATAACATTTTGGGCTATGTTATGTCATAATTTTTTTTAAAACACAGATATTTTTGTCATATAAAATTTTTAAATGAAAAAACCGACTTGCCGCATTGGAAGGTGGTAACTATGTGGATCAATTGGATGAGATGGTGTACTCCACATTGGATTTTTTACATGGCCTATGGTGCACAAACAATTTCTCAAAAGAGCACGGACTGACACTGGAAGACCCATTTGTTTTGGGCCACCCAAAAGGGCAAGTCCATAATAATGTGAGGAATGGACTGGGAATTTGAATGCCATATAGATAGCATTTCCACCATATATTTTGGACAAGAAATTTAAGACAGGGCCGTTGCTATTAAACAGCCTGATTGCATTAGAGACTGGTGTTATGGTGGAGCCATGGGCATGAATATTAAGAGGTTTTAATTATAAATTAGCGAATTTGAGTGGAGAAAGCTTCACGATATGGACCAGTGACAGCGCAAGGCCTTGAAAGAATCCACGCCAACCACGAATAAATAAAAAAGACATCGATTAGACAACATATTGCATTATTCGTGATAGGTAGATTCTGTTGGCTTTTTGGCAAAGTTTTGATACTTGAATTTTTCTTGAAAGTCAAAATAAAACAGGACTTGTCTGCTCATAAATCTGAGGATCTCACTGACAAACCAGCATGTTAGCTCACAAACCTAAATACTTTGTCTAAAGTTTTATTGTGAGCCTTCGGGTGGTAAGCCGGTGTGATGCCTCATGACAATGATAAAACTATGGTAAAATGAGGAGATAAAGAAAAGGGGAATACCCAAACTTGCTCCAAATTATTAAGAAAAACTAAACCAATTCTCCTACAGATATGGGATACACAATACACAAGCAAGATTCAGCTTACAATCCATCATATCGTGACCATCAGTCTTAAAGGCAAAGTTTGGAGAGATACTACATGATCGCCTACCTAGAAAGTGAAGTATAATGCGGTAATATTTTGGGATTATAAGGTCAGAAACTATTGCAGTCTTGACAAGCAGGAATGCCAGCGGGCTGGAGCCAGCTAGGAGAATGCCCAAACTACAAAAACCAAGAATAATGGAAATTGAGTATAGAATTGGCTTTATAATTACATGTGGCATCACTAATCTCACAAATGAATGCACGCCTAAATTAAGGGTCCGGGTAAACTCCTCAGCAATTTCATTCTCAATAAGCCCTTCATTATAAATAAATAAAAACAAGCATTAATTTATGATGGGAGAGCGCAACAACATGAACATCATTACATTTAAGAAAAAAAAAAGAATGGCCGGTCACAGCATGGATCCCATGAAAATTTGCTTTAACTTGCATATGCCTGTATTTGTAAGTCCACAAACAGAATCACCATCAACGGCCAAGTGCAAGTTATCAAACTATTTCCCTTTGCAGCAGTCCAAATGAGCTCAAAATATTGGACACGTACCATCTGCGATATCGAACAATGAAAGAACAAAGAGTATTAACGAATACCAAGCATGAATTGATTCAAAAAACAAAAACAAAAACAAAAAAAAAAAACAAAAAAAACAAAAAAAAAAAACAAGTGACAAAATGCTCAAATGATAGCCAAAAGCGGACCTAACCATTTAATCCTCCTCCATAGGAACTTCTGGGAAATTCCACCTATCTTCCTCAATTGGTTTATTGATAATGGAAACAGAAGGTAAATCACGTCAAGGAAACATGATAAAATAATTCAAAGAAGAGTTGCAATCAGTTCTGGATTCAAATAGCAAAAAGAAATTTTGGATGCCAGAGAATATTCATGTACATCAAAACAAAATGGATAAAATTTTCTAGAAATTTTATATAATCCAAAGCAAGGAAAGTTCAGCACATTATCAGACAAATTCTGTACATAGATAAAACCATGGATCGCATTAATCATAAGTGTTACCATTTTTTTGCTATTTTTCCTTCTCCCAATTGTTTTTAATTTTATTTTCTGCATTGTTTTTAATTATATTTTATTTTCTGCATTGTACATAGATAGGACTTTTTCTGCATTGGATGCAGACCGCTATTAATGAATTCAGAAACAAGTCAAACCTGCTCCATTTTCCAATTGTAGGAACCAATCAGAGACCTTATGGACACTACAAGCATACACCTTTGATGCATGTCATGCAATTCCTTCCAGAAAAGAGATTACAACCAAGCCAATCTTTTTGATTTCCGACCAGAGGAAAAAGGTCCTAAGAATTATTTATGAATTAATAGATAACTCCAATTAGTAGAAATGCCCCTCTCCTGAATAGTAACAACCACCTAGTCATCCACCTTACTGAGCTGTCACAACCCTTTCACACTGCTGAGCTGTCACAACCCTTTCACACTGCTTCAAATCATCTAGACATGCACCTCAAAAAGATCAATAAAACATTTGCCTCGTGTTTGAGACTGTTCCTTCACCAAATGAACATAGTCATCTATGCTTCCAATAAAAACACCCTTTGCCAATTGCTTCACGATAGATTTGATATAGGTCATTTAAACACTTGATTAAATCTTCAATTGCATTTATGACATGTCATTTGAACTTGCTCAGCCTCCCACCGAAATATCAACAGTAGCCAATGACTAAATAGTAGGTATTCCATATAATGTCAAGGAAGAAATTAGCCTTACCTAATGCATCTAATGTTAAAGATAATTTCTACTTGGATGATAGAATCAATGCATAACTTCCTAAAATAGCTCACCTCGCATACATTAGAGATTACGGTTTGCGAAACCGGTGCCACAGGGTGTACTGGCCAGCAATTGGTTTGGTGCATTATGGATCCGTACCGTGCTGCTCCAGGGCATACCGACAAAAGGAGAGCCACAGAGAGAGAGAGAGAGAGAGTGTGTGTGTGCGCGCGCGCGAAAGCCCTCAACAAAATAAGGGTGACCCCCTATGGATGAGTTGAACTCTCTCTCTCTCTCTCTCTCTTCCTCTCTCTTTCTCCATCTTGAACCAATGGATTAAATCATGCCTTAACCGACCAGCTGGGTTTGGTATGCCCCGAATCGGTCTGTTTAGCATGGTTCAGCAAACCTTCCATCAGACCTTCCAACATCTTGAAGGATTAAATGGTATTATTGTATAATATTACCTTCCAATTCTACCAAAACTACATTATCCATAAGGAACATATAAAAATAATCTTACCCAAAAACCAAAAGATAGAGTAAAAAATAAATAAATAAAGATAAATTTAGAAACTATATGGGCAATAATATAATCTACAATAATCTGTGTAAACTTGAGTGCTGACTTGAGTTTGTTTTGAAATTTTGAGAAAAGGATATATATTGACATGGCATCGTCCTCCTTTTCACCGCGACTTCGGCTATTTTTAAGCTCTCTACGGATTTCAGGAGTAACCTATGTAGATAAAAATCATTACATCAGCTACTTACAGTATGCCCTACAAAAGCAATTCAAGGCCACTATTGAAACCAAGTATTGGCATCATACCAAATGATGTTTCTGGTATTGAATTAGACAAACAAGATTATCCTTGTCCTTCTTCTCCAATTCATTCTTGTACCTGTGAAAGATCAATTGTAAGCATAAATTAATCTACTGGTAAAAATATTTTAAAAATATTAACAGGTTATACCAAGATAGACCATAATCACTCTAAAACAGAAAGTTCGAGGAGCCATAAAATAATTTCTTTTCTATTAGCGTAGGTACTATTTCATATTAAATCAGATCCTATATAAAATAAATTTGAAATGGCAACTACGAGTTTGAATGTGAAAGCAATGCAACAAAAAAACAATCTCTTTTGTTATTGTTTGACAATGTGTCAACAAGATATAAATCAATTTATGCTATTAGCAGGCTAAAGCAATTAATACCAATGAGGATTGCCTAACAATGTGTCAACAGGATGAGGATCTCATAATAATTTTAGCTTCCCTCAAAGACCTAAATCTGAGATAACATATGCCCAATTTGACCCTTTGGGTTAGAACTGCTTCCATGAAGCCATAACAAGACTAATTGTATTCATGGTATTGGTCGATTACATCTTTAATATTTTGCTTACTTGACCAATTAGGTTTGCCCTGGGCCGTATTGGCCATCTTGTCTCTCAAGATTATTAAAATTAACATTTCTTATGATAAAAAAAAAGGACATGTAAGTATCTGAGTCGGATTAATCAACTATAGTTATAACAGAAGATGCAAGGCATTAAATTTATAACAAAAACCATCACCAAATAATTGACTATAAATTCATAGAAAGGGAAACTACAATATGAAGCCGATTCCGCTGATGTGGTTAACTTAATGTGCGAGTTCAGATTGATAACCTTTGCACAAATGCAAGAAGTGATTGGTGCCATATTACGGGCATGATTCTTTCATCCTCAAGGAACCTCATAAAATGTGCAACAACAGCATCAAGCACTCGGTATGGCAAGGCATATTTCTTGTCTAAAAATAGCTTGATGAAATAACTGCAAAATCCAAAGTGAAAATGTAGTATGTCAAACTCTAATACAAATAATAGGGCAATCATTATTATATAGAATTATATTGCAAGCAGCAAAAAGATATACATTGCAAAGTCAAAACCAAATATAGCAGTCTGTTAAGGTCATCACATGTAATGTTTGCTGTGTGCTTGAATTTGACTCCACTATAGTTGTCCGTTACTGTCAGCATACATAAATGGTACTGACTGATGATATCTACACCAATGATACAATAATATACTGGTAGAGAACTCATACCAGTAAGCCCCTTGGTACTAGTCCATACTGACACATCATTGCTGTCCCAGCATGTCATGTGTTGGTATGGTATAGTTTTGTATAATGGTAGGGTCCCACTATGGAACCAGTACTTCAACCCTTGCTTTGCATGGTTCCCTGAAAGATAATTTAAATCATCTTCTATCTCTCATAGATCATATGTCACCCTCTTAAATAATGCCGCATGTCCCACAAGAGTTGCCTTGACCAAGAGGAAAGAAACTACAAAATTTTTCCTTTCCTTGGAAAAATCTTTGTTGTATTAGATAAAGCAATGATTGTTCCTCTCATTGGGACATACAAAACTTACAATAGGATGCTTTAGAATTCCATGAAAGATTTGTGACTTTTACGAATGTGAAAACTAAAGGACTTTAAGTCTAAGAAAAATCCAAAACAATGGTTTGAAATTCCATGGTATGACGGATAACAGACAGCTATTCTCGTCTAGAAAGGATCCCTTAGCTAGAATCCTTCCACCTTCTTGGTTTAAGGCCTACAAATAGAAAGCTAAATAGTCTACTTAATCATATACTGCTGGCATCATCTTCAAAGATGAATATACATCAATAAAGGAAACAACTCGCCCTTTGCAAATGATGAGCAAGCCCTTGTATCGGCATTGACCATCAACCGTATATAATTGCCTTATTTTAATTTCCAATAGCTTCACCATGGTGGTGAGTCAATTCATTAAACTTTAAAAAGTTATATTGATCAACATTCGGATGAGACCTCATGCAAAAAGATGTCACTGCAGCATTACTAAGTACTTTAATATTACAAAAGAAAAAAGAAAGGGGGTGTGAACATGAAGTAAGCATAGACAGTCATGACCACATATGGCATAAGTTTGATATATTATTAAAATAATAACAAGATACCATGCATTTAAAATCTCTTTCTACAAGATAACTTTAGTGTTTACAATTACCACCAATACCATTGGAATGTGATTCTCATTCTATAATTACATCTATTTTTTATAATCAAGATATTAAAGAGAAATGACAACCTACACCTAGCCTAACATTAGCATACCACAAAAAGGTCCATATTCAGATGCCTTGATAAACTTTAGTTATTAATTTCATCCTCATAGAAATGGCCAAAAATATATCGCTGAAATTTATTGTTTTTAAAGTTACGAATATCAATTTTCAACTGCTCATGTTTTATTAGTAGGTGTAATTAACTTTTTCACCTATAATTCATGTGTTAAACAACCTTGAGCCTATTATATATTCATCAAGTTTAGAAAAATGCAACATAAACTTGGAAATCATAAAATGATTAATCAGCCCCAATATGTTCAATTTATAATGATGGTAGCTGAACTTTCCTAGACATAATCAGAATTGATCTGAAGGAGGTAAAATAATTAAGTTAGAATCAAGTTACCTGGTCGTGCCACAATATTCCATCTCTGCCAGCTTCATCAAAGCCGCACTGTGGGTCCACATAGTTACAGTCAGATATCTCAACCAGTATTTAGATTTTAGAAATTCCATCAACAAAGATTACCTACCACATTGCAAATTTAAAACCACAAGGGATATAACTTACCTAGAATGAAGAGGAGGAATAGAAACTTTTTGAATGATGCTTCCAATTATAACTGCTTCTCGAAGATTGCATGTCCCTGACTGCAAATTGGGAAAACAGAATTCTTAGTTTATGACAAAAACAGCACCTGATTTTTTTTAAAGAAATTTGTCTTGCATCCTAGAAACTAGTGTCCTGCCAAGTTGCTAGGATTAGAACAATCTTAGATTCGAAAAGAAACAAAAAAAAGGGTAAAAACACTAGAAGGAAATGAAATAGGAAAAGTGATAAAGAATAATGATTGAGATGATGCCATACAATAATGATTGCATACCTGACATAATGGTAATAGAATTCCCTTGAAGAAGGCAGCTGGCTTATAGAGGGACTTTTTCAGTGACTGATATAGAGCAAAATGCAGTCTTTTATTCTTTTTGATGTCCTCCCTCACACGTGGGAGTAGAACAAGATTGTAGAAATGCTGGACTTTCTTCACACTCAAATTTGAAGCAAATAATCTTGTTGCTTGATACATTGCATTTGGAGACCAATGTTCTGGCTCTGTTAGATATAATATATCTTCCCAAAATTCTAGTGCTGGAATGTGTTTAAATGCCTTAGGAATTTTCCCACTCGTATACCTACTTAACAGCTTGCCAACCCTGCAATTCATGGAATATCATAAAACTATAACCATGACATAAGACACGAGAATTGCTAATCAAAATAAAGATGGCCAACATACCCCCTGTATAGGTCTATGACACCACTGTCCAGTTTAGGAAGGGGTCGTGCTTCTGTGACCAAAAAGAAGGCAACAAAAATAAGTTTAACCACTTAAAATATTGAGAATAATAAAAACAAAAATATGTTATGCCCTTTAATCCATCAAAAGACATAGTAATTCAAGTGACTGATGATGCAAGGATACTACGATCAACTCCAATAATAATGTTTTCCACCTCATTGTCGCCGTTGCTGTTTCAATAGTTTACATAATTTAACCAAGCTAACAACAAGTACAAGAAAAAATAAAAAGGAGGATGATAACAAGATAGTTGAAAATCTTGCAAGCATATACAGGATAATTTCACAGGTTTTAGGGGCCTACGATAAAACCATGGCCATTGCTTATTTAAACATTACAAATTGTTTGTAAGGAATAGCAAGTCACAGTTTCCATCGTGCTTCTTGCAACTATCTGATTTTGAAGCAACGTGATCCAAAATTGAATATTAGAGAAAATTAAATATTGAAATAACTTGGCATAAATATTTTCAGCATTCAGATCAATGCTGTCATGATTTTCCATTTGCAGTTTTAGCCTTAGAAAAAAACAGAATCCAGAGCCAGGTTCAGAATTTTTGAAACAAGCTGGATGTGTAACATCAAGGCAAAAGGTGTTGGATATTATCTAGCTAAAATAAGATGGTTTTGTTATGTCATCCTAAGTTGCATAGAAGAATAAATGGCATGAACAAGGAGTAGCTATCAGAGTATGCAAGCCTTTACAAGAAGTTTAGCAAAAGCAACAATTAAATATGGGTTCTTCTACATGACAATTTTAAATAACAAATCCTCATAATTCCTGCAAAGAAACAAAAAATTCCTGAGTAACAAATAGTATAGGAGTAAAAAGCTGGTCATAAGCGAAAATCTTAAATAAGACAAGTTTCCAGTTTTTTTCACATAGCACACGAAGTTTTGGTTTTGACAAGATTCATTAATTTAGAACATCACAATGATCTAAAAATTGGAAGAGAGAACCGACCGGTAACCGTGGCATCCTTTTCTTTGATCTTCTGAATGATGAGATCCGCCAGTGTTGGCTGGGGACCAGCACTACTGGACATGAACGCCGCCAAAACCTTCTCATCCTCCTCATCGATTTCGACCTAAAGAAATAGAAGGGAAAAAAAGAAAAAAAAGAAAAACTCAACTTTACCCAAATCCTGTGTCGACAACGGGAGAAAAGGAGAAGAAATCCAACCTACCTCGCCGACATCATACTGGCTCTGTGTCTCGGAGAACCCATCGAAGCCATCAACGTCTTCCGTGTCGCTGTCGAACGCGGCGGAGGGGTCGCCGGAGACGGCGGAGAAGGGAGTGGGGTTCCGCTCTTCGTCTTCTTGAAGGATTTCCTTTTGCTGTTGGAGGGCTTCCTTTAGGATCTTGGAGCTAAGATCAGAAGAGATCAACTGTAGAGAAAGAAATCAAAAAAAAAAAAAAAAAAAAAAAAAAAGAGATGTTAGAGAGAAACATATCGACAAAGAGAAGGAAAGAGAGGAAGTAGGGGATTGCGGACCTTGTCTTCTCGCTGGTGTTGGCGTCTTTCGGAGGGCGAGCACGCTTCTTGGAGACAACGAAATCGTCGGCATCGAGAGCCTCCCGGTGACGTAGGGTTTGTTGCTGCTGTTCCTTTCTCTTCTTGCCCGCCATAGTGACCTTTAGAGACGGGAAGGAGAAGCGGCTGACGTTATTAAAGCTCAAAAGAATAGAGCCAAAACCGTACTCTTTATAATAAAGTTAGATTGTAGCCAAAGAAGAATGCTTCCTTTCGATCAAAAATCCCCCACACCCCACAAATTATCACTCTCAAATCCTCAAGGGACCAACTCGCACCGCCACAACTCGCACAAAATCCCATATGCTTGAGAAAAAACCACAATCGGAACCTAAGAAACCCCTCCGATCTCCCTCAGGTGCTCTCCTTCCCTACAGATCTTCTTCGAAATGAAAAAAAAAAAAAATATATCAATCTATGTGGGAAAAGGTCTTACCTTTCACTTTTTCCCCTGTTCTTTCCCTCCTCAGAAGCCTCAATCGAGTTCACACAATCCCACACTGACGAAAAACAACGAAAACAAAGGAAGAATATAGAAAAAATCAACGAAAACAAAGGAAAGGTGGAAAAATTAAAAAGAAAAACCTTTGATTTCTTTTTCTTTTTCGGAGATGTGGGAAGCGGAGGCAGATGACGGCGGAGACCGGTGGGAGGTGGTGGCGAGGCGAGCAGAGAGGAGGTCAGTGTTAAAGAAATCCGTGGGAAAGAACGCACCTGAGGAAGATTGGAGAGGGGATGGCCGACGCCGTAATGATGGGGAGGAAGGCGACGACGGAGACCAACGGGGGGTGACGGCTAGGAGAGTAGGGAAGAGGTGGGCATTCGGGAGGCTCTGCAAGGCGGTGGCGGCGAGGAGGTTGGCGCTCACTAGGGCTCGAGAAGGGTTTGAAGAAAACCAAAAACCAAAATAAAATAGTGCCCTGCTTTATTAAAAAACCAATCCGAGCTCGACACGTGGCGTCTTAAGAGGGCTCGACTCTCGTTTATTGTATCGTAGATTTGTATAGATAGCGGGAAGGGTTTTGTGTTAGGTATTTATATATATGTTTTTTTTTGGTAAAAAAAAATATATGTATCAACCAATTTTAAGATAAATTGGAACCATGCTTTACTGGTTAGGGCATTCCTCAGGCCATTTTAAAGTATGGGATTCAAAATCCTAAATTTTAATATATTTATAGGTAGACATACTATGAAACTAAAATTATTAAAAAAATTTATCAAATAATATTTTTTATTTTTAAATTTATCTAGTATTATATATATTATATTTTTTAGAATAATATTTTTATCTTAACTTAAAAACCTATATAAACTAATTTAGAAAGCTAAATATGATAAAAGGAGATGCATTATCTAAATGATCGAATACTCCACGATCAAGTCATATGAGCAAATATCACTCAATTAATAAAATTATATAAAAATATGATAAAAAAAATCACTCAATTAACTTATTCTAATAATAAATAATATAATTAATAAATTTTAAAAAATAAAAAATAAAAATATTATAATTTTTTGTTTATCAATAACTCAATAAATAGTAAAATATAATAAATATCTGAATAGATAAAATCTAAAAGTACATAGTCACCTCTAAAAAATAGAGGGTTTTAACTCATATCTTTTTCTAATATAAAAAAATATATATGTCTACATCCTAAATATCATTTCTATTGTTGAAAGATTTATTGAGATTGTAAAAAATTTATAATTTTTAAATCAAATTTATAATACATTTGTATCATTATTGAATTACTTTCAAGCTGGTCAATTTCGAAATCAAATTAACCTCAAGGTAATAATAAATTTTTTGAACCATCAAATAATAAAAAAAGTAATCTACAAAAAAGTAATAGATTTCGATCAATTTTTTGATAAGTTTACTGTGAATCTTTTAGAAATGAAATAAATCTATAATCTGAAGACCTCAAAGGGAAAAAATAATATAAGCCGTTCAACTCTGGTAAACCAATATTAACATGAATTTACTATTTTCCATACTAAAACATAAGTCACTATAATCTGCATTAAGAAAGCACATCCAATTCTTATATATAAACAATTATATTTGGAGCAAAAATATCAAAAGAGGGCATACCAATTTACTGCGCAATCCGTTAGGAACTTATTAAGACAAAGAAAGAGGAGAAGACAAAGTTATCTAAATGCTTTTTGCAAGTTACTAGTAAAACATATTGAGAACGAAGCTGCAAACTGTACCTTATAAGGAAGGATGGTTACCTTAGCAATTGTGTCCATACGAAATTCCTTCCTTCATTGTATCATATTAGTCCATATTTGCTTTTTCAAACTTCCTGGCTTTCAAAGATTGCATCATAGATATCAACAATGACATATAATTAATTGAGCACCAAGATAATTGCACTACGAGGTCTACCATAAATATTTATCACTGAATAGCAACAAAAAGCATGCTTCCAATAAATTCAATTTAAAGTACTTGGTATTTAATTTGAGTTAAAGAGATAAGGAAGAGGAAAAGAAAGCAAACTGATATTATCAAATATGGGAAGTATAAAGCCTAAAAATTTGCTTTGTTGATTTCATCCATGACCGCAAAATGCAATGAATAAACTAAAGGCTACCTTGGAAAATCTAAGAACCATAAGCGCACCTTTGACCTTACATCACATACCATACCAAGCATATGTATAAATATTAAATTCAATCTTACCAATGACAAGATAGCTCGGTCCAATGACATCTTGAATCTACAATATACTTCTTTATAGGGTTCAAGCCTCTGTAGGCATGGTATGTAGACACAACTGGAGAAGATGCATATATTTTCCATCATCTGTTATATTTCTTATCTATGCTATAATCAAAGGCTTCAAACTAAAAAAAAAAAAAATCTTTTTTTAAGGGAAGACAAAGTACTCATAAAATTGTATAACTTCAAATAGAGTGATCAATATATTTCTTCTACTATATACCTCCAATATCTTCATAAACTAATCTCTATTTCTAGGTATTGCCATTTTTCCTCCAACGCAATCTTCCCGACGCTCATCCTGCAACACCTAAAGCTTCACAACAAATCATTGAACTAAAAAAAAAAAAAAAGAAAATCAGTAAGAAAGCTATAAAAGACTTAACACACCAAATTTTACAGACAAAAGGGACATAATGGTTCGGTACCTAGATTAAAACACCCCCCGCCCCCATCCCTCTCACCATGTTCTTTCAAGCTCCCTCCCTTTCTCTCTCTCATAAAATGGAAAAAAATAGCCACGTATCCCTCCCTTCCTTTGTCTTATTATTTTACTATTTATCAAACATTTGTTGTTTCCATTTTTATAAAAGTTCCACAAAATCCTAAAATAGAAATCCAACTCCATAATTCCGATATAAAACGGCAACAACGTGGAGCACAAAAGGAAAAGAGAAGACTACAGCAAAAGAAAAATAAATAAAAATAATATATTTTTTAAATTATCGAAAAATTAAAACCCATGCACAAATTGAAAGTCAATAGTAAAAATAAAGAAATAATGACATAAAAAATAAACAATAGAGAATGGAGGCAAAGAAGAGACCATCATCTTTATCTTCGGTCATGCCTATCTTGACCACCATTTTCCAGCCCTCCAATAGCCATTCTGGCCACTCGACCGCTGATATTTCTGAAACATTCCTATTTTCAAGTAATCTTTTATTGGATTTCGCACCACGACAGCCATTGAAGTCATGGCCTTCTCTTCTTCTTCTCTCTCTCCCTAAACTCCCTTGACTCAAAACCAAAGGGAGAAGGAGAAGAGTATAGATCAAGAGAGAGAGAGAGGTCACTGGATATAAAGCCATGCCTCTCCCCTCTCCAAGCCATGCTTAACCAAAGCTTCCTCTTTTCTGGCAATGTCTTATCAGATTCTTCCTTTCAGCAGTGCTGTGATGGCCATCAGAGCTATGGCCTTCTCTTCTATTCTCCTTCTCTCCCTAAATTTTTTTGACTCAAAACTAGAGGGAGAGGAGAAAATGGTAGATCGAGAGAGGGAGAAAGGAGGAGTGAGAGAGATTGTCGAATATATGGCCATGTCTAGAGGTATCAAAATGGGCTTGGCCCACAGGATCGGTCCGGCCCAATCCTGAAAATGGGATGGGCTGGGCTGCTATATTACTAGCCTAAATAATAATTGGGCTTTTTGGCCCGCTTGGGCTAAGATGGGTTGGGCTGGGCTAGTCCGGTTGGACTAATAAAAACAAAACTATCAGATCTACCACGAATCCATGATCTCTTAATCCCTTGGGGTCTCTCTCGCTCTCGATCTCGTCTCACACCCCCTCCAAGCTCCAGGCTCTTAGATCTGACCGTGGCGATGCCCTCCATGCTCGATCTCCATCTCCCCTCCTCTCCCTCTTGCCTCCTCCTCCTCCTTGTCGCCAGTGCCGCCTTAATCCCTTGGGGTCTCTCTCTCTCTCGAGTTCTCGATCTCGTCTCACACCCCCTCCAAGCTCCAGGCTCTCAAATCCGACCACGATAATGCCCTCCCACACCCGATCTCTGCCTCCCCTCCTCCTCTTCGTCGTCGATGCCGTCTTAATCCCTTGGGGTCTCTCTCTCTAGCTCTCGATCTCGTCTCATGCGTCCTCCAAGCTTCGGGCTCTCAAATCCATCTGCGGCGACGCCCTCCCACATCCGATCTCTGCCCTCATCTCCTCTTCCTCCTCGTTGCCAGCACCACCACCTCCGAGTCCGATCATAAGGTTATATATTTTTTTTAGATTTGGTAGGCTGGTCCGGCCCAGCCCATGGCCGTCAAAGGGTTGGGCTGGGCCAGTTATATGCTGTCCCATTTTTTGGCTGGGCCTAGCCCGGTGAGCCTATCAAATTTTAGGCCCTTGTGGGTTGGGCTGGGCTAGGTTGGCTGGCCCATTTTGGCATCTCTAGCCATGCCTCTCCTCGCTCCGAGCCATGCTTGGCCACCTCTTTCTCTCTATTAATCTGTTCTCAATCTTTTCTTTTATCTCTTGTCATATTCTCTCTCCTCTTACATACAGCAAACATGAAAATAGAAGAAATTATAAAAATTTATCAAGCTTAGTGCTTGCTACCTGTGCCAATCGAGTTCGAGAATGACAGTGACAAAGCGATGGAGATGGCCTCATAAAGGAGGGTGGCATCCAAGATGGCCAACAAAGCAAGGAAGGAGAGCACTACAAGAATTTTTAGCGACCAGTGATAGTAGAAAGGGGCCCAAGCCCACCATCCAAAGTATCGACTGGAGGTGTTTGTGCCACTCAAGAGGAGAAAAGTGTACAGAGAGATAGGGAGAAAGGAGGTGGCAATGAGAAAGAGCTATCTGAAGGGGATAAGGGGAGGGATGGAAGATACATGTGGTGAGAGGACATGCATCCTCTCATCGTGCCATAGATGCAACAAAAAAAATGAAATGAAGGGAAGAAGGGGGTTTCGCTTGAGTTTGG